>NC_052172.1:4259930-4458896 GCF_902713615.1 Scyliorhinus canicula | reverse complement strand
ACACACCAGCCCCACACACACACACACCACCCCTCCCACACACACACACCCCCCCCCACACACACACCACCCCTCCCACACACACACACCCCCCCCACACACACACCACCATCCCCACACTCACTCACACACACTCACATACACATAGACACATACACTCACGCCCCCACACTCACACACACACATGCACGCACACACACCCCACACTCACACCACCTCCCCACATTCACACACACACTTACACACACACACTACCCCCTACACACTCTCACCACCCCCCACACTCATTCACACACTCACATACACACACACACACATAGACACATACACTCACCCCCCCACACACTCTCACTCACACACACTCACACACACACGTACACACGCCACCCCCTCGCACACTCACATACACACACACATATAGACACACACACATATAGACACACACACATATAGACACACACACATATACACACACATATACACACACACACATATACACACACACACATATACACACACACACACATATACACACACACACACACATATACACCAACACACATATACACACACACACATATATACACACACACATATATACACACATATAGACACACACAAATACTCACAAACACAACCCTCCCACAGTCACACATAGAACATAGAACATTACAGCGCAGTACTTGCCCTTCGGCCCTCGATGTTGCGCCGACCTGTGAAACCCCTCTAAAGCCCATCTACACTATTCCCTTACCATCCATGTCTATCCAATAACCATTTAAATGCCCTTAGTGTTGGCGAGTCCACTACTGTTGCAGGCAGGGCATTCCACGCCCTTACTACTCTCTGAGTAAAGAACCTACCTCTGATATCTGTCCTATATCTATCTCCCCTCAATTTAAAGCTATGTCCCCTCGTGCTAGCCATCACTATCCGAGGAAAAAGGCTCTCACTGTCCACCCTATCTAATCCTCTGATCATCTTGTATGCCTCAATTAAGTCACCTCTTAACCTTCTTCTCTCTAATGAAAACAGCCTTATGTCCCTCAGCCTTTCCTCATAAGATCTTCCCTCTATACCAGGCAACATCCTGGGAAATATCCTCTGCACCCGTTCCAAGGCTTCCACGTCCTTCCTATAATGAGGCGACCAGAACTGTACGCAATACTCCAAATGCGGCCGCACCAGAGTTTTGTACAGCTGCAACATGATCTCATGGCTCCGGAACTCAATCCCTCTACCAATAAAGGCCAACACACCATAGGCCTTCTTCACAACCCTATCAACCTGGGTGGCAACTTTCAGGGATCTATGTACATGGACACCGAGATCTCTCTGCCCATTCACACTACCAAGAATCGTACCATTAGCCCAGTACTCTGTCTTCCTGTTATTCCTTCCAAAATGATTCACCTCACACTTTTCTGCATTAAACTTCATTTGCCACCTCTCAGCCCAGCTCTGCAGTTTATCTATGTCCCTCTGTAACCTGCAACATCCTTCCGCACTGTCCACAACTCCACCGACTTTAGTGTCATCTGCAAATTTACTCACAAATCCTTCTACACCCTCCTCCAGGTCATTTATAAAAATGACAAACAGCAGTAGCCCCAAAACAGATCCTTGTGGTACACCACTAGTAACTGAACTCCAGGCTGAACATTTCCCATCAACCACCACCCTTTGTCTTCTTCCAGCTAGCCAATTTCTGATCCAAACTGCTAAATCACCCTGAATCCCATGCCTCCGTATTTTCTGGAATAGCCTACCATGGGGAACCTTATCAAACGCTTTACTGAAATCCATATACACCACATCAACTGCTTTACCCTCATCCACCTGTTTGGTCACCTTCTCGAAGAACTCATTAAGGTTTGTGAGGCACGACGTACTCTTCACAAAACCGTGTTGACTATCCCTAATCAAATTATTCCTTTCCAGATGATTATAAATCCTATAAATTTGTGGGCAGCACGGTAGCATGGTGGTTAGCATAAATGCTTCACAGCTCCAGGGTCCCAGGTTCAGTTCCAGGCTGGGTCACTGTCTGTGCGGAATCTGCACGTCCTCCCCGTGTGTGCGTGGGTTTCCTCCGGGTGCTCCGGTTTCCTCCCACAGTCCAAAGATGTGCGGGTTAGGTGGATTGGCCATGCTAAATTGCCCGTAGTGTCCTAAAAAAGTAAGGTTAAGGGGGAGGGGGGGGGGGGTTGTTGGGTTACGGGTATAGGGTGGATACGTGGGTTTGAGTAGGGTGATCATTGCTCGGCACAACATCGAGGGCCGAAGGGCCTGTTCTATGTTCTATGTTCTATCTCTTATAAACCTTTCCAAGACTTTGCCCACAACAGAAATATGGCTCACTGGTCTATAGTTACCGGGGTTGTCTCTACTCCCCTTCTTGTACAAGGGGACAACATTTGCTGTCCCCCAGTCTTCTGGCACTATTCCTGTAGACAATGATGACATAAAGATCAAAGCCAAAGGCTCAGCAATCTCCTCCCTGGCTTCTCAGAGAATCCTAGGATCAATCTCATCCGGCCCAGGGGACTTATCTATTTTCACACTTTCCAGAATTGCTAACACCTCCTCCATATGAACCTCAAGCCCTTCTAGTCTAGTAGCCTGTATCTCAGTATTCTCCTCGACAACATTGTCTTTTTCCTGTGTGCATACTGATGAAAATATGCATTTAGCACCTCTCCTATCTCCTCGGACTCTACGCAGAACTTCCCACTACTGTCCTTGATTGGCCCTACTCTTACCCTAGTCATTCTCTTATTCCTGACATACCTATAGAAAGCTTTAGGGTTATCCTTGATCCTACCTGCCGAAGACTTCTCATGTCCCCTCCTTGCTCGTCTCAGCTCTCTCTTCAGTTCCTTCCTAGCTAACTTGTAACTCTCGAGCGCCCTAACTGAACCTTCACGTCTCATTTTTACATAAGCCTCCTTCTTCCTCTTGACAAGTGATTCAACTACTTCAGTAAACCATAGTTCCCTCGCTCGACCACTTCCTCCCTGCCTGACAGGTACATACTTATCAAGGACACGCAGTAGCTGTTCCTTGAACAAGCTCCACATTTCAATTGTGTCCATCCCCTGCAGTTTCCCTCCCCATCCTATGCATCCTAAGTCTTGCCTCATCGCATCATAATTGCCTTTCCCCCAGATATGACTCTTGCCCTGTGGTTTATACCTATCCCTTTCCATCACTAAAGTAAACGTAATCGAATTGTGGTCACTATCACCAAAGTGCTCACCTACCTCCAAATCTAACACCTGTCCTGGTTCATTACCCAGTACCAAATCCAATATGGCCTCGCCTATCGTTGGCCTATCTACATACTGCATCAGGAAACCCTCCTGCACACATTGGACAAAAACGGACCCATCTAAAGTACTCGAACTATAGTGTTTCCAGTCAATATTTGGAAAGTTAAAGTCCCCCATAACAATTACCCTGTTACTTTCGCTCCTATCCAGAATCATCTTTGCAATCCTTTCCTCTACATCTCTGGAACTTTTTGGAGGCCTATAGAAAACTCCCAACAGGGTGACCTCTCCATTCCTGTTTCTAACCACAGCCCGTACTACCTCAGGAGACAAGTCCTCATCAAACGTCCTTTCTGCCACCGTAATACTGTCCTTGACTAACAATGCCACCCCTCCCCCTCTCTTACCACCTTCCCTGAGCTTACTGAAATATCTAAACCCCGGCACCTGCAACAACCATTCCTCGCCCTGCTCTATCCATGTTTCCAAAACAGCCACAACATCGAAGTCCCAGGTACTAACCCATGCCGCAGGTTCACCCACCTTATTCCGGATGCTCCTGGCTTTGAAGTAGACACACTTTAGACCACCTTCCTGCCTGCCGGTACACTCCTGCAACTTTGAAACCTTACTCATGACCTCACTACTCTCAACCTCCTGTATACTGGAGCTACAATTCAGGTTCCCATCCCCCTGCTTAAACCTTCCTGAAGAGCATTAGCAAACTTCCCCCCAGGATATTAGTACCCCACTGGTCCAGGTGTAGACCAGGGGATGGTTTAGCTCACTGAGCTAAATCGCTGGCTTTTAAAGCAGACCAAGCAGGCCAGCAGCACGGTTCGATTCCCGTACCAGCCTGCCCGAACAGGCGCCGGAATGTGGCGACTAGGGGCTTTTCACAGTAACTTCATTGAAGCCTACTCGTGACAATAAGCGATTTTCATTTCATTTCATCCCGTTTGTAGAGGTCCCACCTACCCCAGAATGAGCCCCAATTGTCCAGGTATCTGAACCATCCCTGCAGCCACGTGTTCAACTGCTCTCTCTCCCTATTCCTCGTCTCGCTAGCACATGGCACGGGTAACAACCCAGAGATAATAACTCTGTTTGTTCTAAATCTAAGTTTCCACCCTAGCTCCCTGAATTCCTGCCTTACATCCCTATCCCGTTTCCTACTTATGTCGTTGGTACCTATGTGGACCACGACTTGGGGCAGCTCCCCCTCCCCCTTAAGGATCCCGAAAACACGATCCGAGACATCGCGGACCCTGGCACCTGGGAGGCAACACACCAACCTCGAGTCTTTCTCGTTCCCACAGAATCTCCTATCTATCCCCCTAACTATGGAGTCTCCAATGACTAATGTTCTTCTCCTCTCCCCCCCCCTTCCCTTCTGAGCAACAGGGACAGACTCTGTGTCAGAGATCTGTACCCCATGGCTTACCCCTGGTAAGTCCCCCCCCCCCCCCCCACCAGTATCCAAAGCGGTATACCTGTTGCTAAGGGGAACGACCACAGGGGGTCCCTGTACTGACTGCTTACCACCAGCCCCTCTCAGCGTCACCCATCTATCTTCATTCCCAGGAGTAACTACCTCCCTGAAGCTTCTCTGTATGACCATCTCTGCCCCCCGAATGATCTGACGTTCATCCAGCTCCAGCTCCAGTTCCCTAACACGGTTTTTGAGGAGCTGGAGTTGGGTGCACTTCCCACAGAAATCAGCAGGGACACTGACGGCGTCTCTCACCTCAAACATTCTGCAGGAGGAGCATTGCACTGCCTTCCCTGACATCACCTCTAGATAAAACAAGAAAAAGGGAAGAGCTTACCGTACACACATACATACACACACACATACATACATACACACACACATACAGACACAGATACACACACATACAGACACACACAGACACACACACACATACAGACAGACAGACAGACAGACACACACAGACACACATACAAATACGCACACAAATACACACCCCCACACTCACACATACATACACACACAGACACACACATACAGACACACATACAGACACACATACAGACACACATACAGACAGACACAGACAGACACACACACACTCATACAAATACACACACACACAAATACACCCCCCACACTCGCACACATTCACATACACACACACACACAAATACACAATCACAAATTCACACACACACGGGCAGCACGGTGGCACAGTGGTTGGATTGCTACGGCGTTGAGGTCCCAGGTTCGATCCCGGCCCTGGGTCACTGTCCGTGTGGAGTTTGCACATTCTCCCCGTGTCTGTGTGGGTTTCGCCCCCACAACCCAAAGGTGTGCTGGGTAGGGGCTATGCTAAATTGCCCCTTAATTGGAAAAAAAGAATTGGGTACTCTAAATTTAAAAAATGTATAAAAGAAAAACAAATTCACACAGCCACACATACAAGAACCAGCTAAATGTGTGCAGTGAGTGGGTAGGGACATCGAAAACTGGAATAGACGAGAAAAAGCAAACATGCGGTTCCTTCAAGATAATTTTCTTTCTGGGGACAATGTGTGTGGAGTAAGTTGCTCCATGCAATTCTTTCCTTTATATTTTGGGGAAGTGGATGTTTGGATCGATCTTGGTCTCCTCCGGAGGTCCCCAGCATCACAGATAATGAAATGAAATGAAAATGAAAATCGCTTATTGTCACGAGTCGGCTTCAATTAAGTTACTGTGAAAAGCCCCTAGTCGCCACATTCCGGCGCCTGTCCGGGGAGGCTGGTACGGGAATAGAACCGTGCTGCTGGCCTGCTTGATCTGCTTTGAAAGCCAGCGATTTAGCCAAGTGAGCTAAACCAGCCCCTAATTGTCTTCAGCCAATACGATTCACTCCACGTGACAACAAGAAATGGCTGAAGGCGCTGGATACTGCCAAGTCTGTGGGCCCTGACAATATCCCAGCAATAGTACTGAAGGCTTGTGCTCCAGAACTTGCCGCACCCCCTAGCCAAGCTGTTCCAGTACGGCTACAACACTGGCATCTACCCAGCAATGTGGAAAATTGTCCAGGTGTGTCCTGCACACAAGAAACAGGACAAATCCAACCCAGCCAATTACCGCCCTGTCAGTCTACTCTCCATCATCAGTAAAGTGATGGGAGGGGTCATCAACAGTGATATCAAGCGGCACTTACTCAGAATTAGAATTAGAACAGTACAGCACAGAACAGGCCCTTCGGCCCTCAATGTTGTGCCGAGCAATGATCACCCTACTCAAGCCCACGTATCCACCCTATACCCATAACCCAACAACCCCCCATTAACATTATTTTTTTTAGGCACTACGGGCAATTTAGCCTGGCCAATCCACCTAACCCGCACATCTTTGGACTGTGGGAGGAAACCGGAGCACCCGGAGGAAACCCACGCACACAGGGGGAGGACGTGCAGACTCCGCACAGACAGTGACCCAGCCGGGAATCGAACCTGGGATCCTGGAGCTGTGAAGCATTGATGCTAACCACCATGCTACCGTGCTGCCCTCAGCAATAACCTGCTCACGGACGCTCAGTTTGGGTTCCCCCAGGGTCACTCAGCTCCTGACCTCATTACAGCCTTGGCTCAAACATGGACAAAGTAACTGAATTCCAGAGGTGAGGTGGGAGTGACTGCCCTTTGACACCAAGGCAGCATCTGACCGAGTGTGGCGTCAAGGAGCCCGAGCTAAACTGGGGTCAATGGGAATCAGGGGGGAAACCCTCCGCTGGTTGGAGTCATACCCGGCACAAAGGAAGATGGCTATTGAAGAGTTGTCATTTTTCCAATCGACATGGAGCAGTCTTCTTCGAATAGTGGCATCCGCCTGAGAGGGCGGGGGGGGGGGGGGGCCACGGCTTTGTGCCACCGGCAAATTGTCCAACTGCGCCGTATTCCCTCGGTGCTGCACTGCCAGTGACCACCTGGATTTTATGTGCAGGTCCGTAAGACCATAAGACAGAGCAGCGGAATTAGACCACTCGGCCCATCGAGTTTGCTCCGTGGCTGATATGTTTCTCATCCCCACTCCCCTGCCTTCTCCCCGTAACCCCTGACCCCCCCTATCAAGAACATAACTCTCTCTGTCTTAAAGACACTCAGTGACTTGGCCTCCACATCCTTTTGCGGCAAAGAGTTCCCCTGGCTTGGGGCTTGAACCAATGACCCCTGACCCAGAGGTCAGAGTGCGTCCACTGAGGCCCAGCTGACCGCTGCTGCGAAGGACGTGCTCGTGGCGGACAAAATCCCAAGACAGCATTTAATTTGCAGAATTATTTTATTGATTACAGATCGATCAGGCTCCACGACAGTGAAAACAAAAACCAATTTGGCACCTTAGAGTATTAATTCAACTCTACCCCAGTGTTGGCAGTTCCTCGGGCGATGGAGGTTTTGTGTTGCTATGGTTACTGGGATCAGAAAGGATTCTCCGTGGGCCGAACTTCCAGGATGGCAAACGTCCTCCATCCTGAGAGTTGGTGGGGAAGGCAACCCTGCCGAATCTGACGGCTCCCGCTGCCATTTCACGCTCACGTCGAACGTTGAAAGGCGAGAGGGCAGAAGTGCCGCCTTGGAGAGCTGTCGGGCCCACCTGATTGGCCGATCTCAGTCCCGGAACATCACTGCAGGAGGCCCTCAGTGGAGGGTCCCAGGCCCAGTCAGCTGCTTCATCAACGGCCTTCCTTCCAACGTGAAGGTCAGAAGGTGGGGAGGTTCTCTGATGACCGCACAATGTTCAGCACCATTGGCGACTCCTCAGGTAACGAAGCAGCATTGGTTTCATTGTACTCTGGGCGAATCAGCGTGGCAGGACCAGGGGCTGGCATGGGGATGGTATGAAGGGCCATTGGGGTGGCATGGATGGGGCGTAGGGATGGGTGGGTGGTGTGATGGATGCTGGGGGGGTGAGAGCAAGAGGGACTAAAAGATGAACAAACAAACCGGGGCACGCCTCAGTGATCGGCCTTTAACTCAGCCCGCCCCAGCCGCCATTGTGACAACCTCTGACCTGGAGCGATGGTGCTGACATGGATCAGGCCTGTGCCCCGCACAGCGCACGTTGATTTTTCCACTGAGGCGGATCCGCTTTCCACTTCAGTCGTGGAAATCCGGAAAGGGACCTGGAACCAGCGAGGGTGGAGACTGGGTCAGAGCCACCCCCCACCCCCCCCACCCCGTTCTTCCTGCCCATCCCCTGCCCATGAATCCACTCCCACCCTCATTGACCTGTGGCCTGGGTCCCTCAATGGGCCCCTGGTTGGCACCTTGCTGGCAAAGCCCCTGTGGCACTGCCTGCGATGCACGGCTGCCGGCCTCTGATTGGCCCACAGCTCTTGGGTGCAGGCGTAGTGGCGGGGGGGGCGGGGGGGACGAGGGACGGGTGGCAATGAAGGTGGGCGGGATTTCTGCCCCGTGGGCCTGATGACCCCGGGGTGACGCTGGGCCTAGGGTTGGCACCTTTCTGCTTCCTTGATCCCAGAACGCTGGGAGAGATTTACAATTCACGAATTTCCAATCTGCCGGAGGAACGGAGGACCCGACACTGGCTGGGAATGGCGCCCTCTCCATCTCCCGATTCCTGTTGCGGCCGAAGACGTCTGAAGGAACTCAGCAGCTATGTTGGTGGCAGCAGACATAATCACACGGTACAAATCTCCAAATGGCAGTTTAAGCAGCTCACAATTCACATCTCCGTCTATTGATTCTTCCCTGGAATTCACGTCAAGGATCAGCTTCCTTCCTGGCAGGGACTTTACTGAAGAAACCGAATGCTCATCTTGTGCTCCAGGTTAATGTTTTCCAGTGACTGCCAGAGGCAAGATAAACAAAAAGACTTATTTATAGAGAGCTCTACGTGGTGATGGGGTGACTCAAAGTGTTTAATAGCCCATGAGGTACTTTCTAAAGTGTTTGTACAATAGGCAACTCAGCAGCCAATTTACACGCATCCCAAAATAGCCATATAACGACCAGATTATCTGTTTCAGTCACGTTGAATGAGGGATAAATATTGCCCAATACAAAGAACAAAGAAAAGTACAGCACAGGAACAGGCCCTTCGGCCCTCCAAGCCCGTGCCGACCATGCTGCCCGTCTAAACTAAAACCTTCTACACTTCCGGGGTCCGTATCCCTCTATTCCCATCCTATTCATGTATTTGTCAAGATGCCCCTTAAACGTCACTATCGTCCCGGCTTCCACCACCTCCTCCGGCAGCGAGTTCCAGGCACCCACTACCCTCTGTGTCAAAAACCTTCCCTCGCACATCTCCTCTAAACTTTGCCCCCCGCACCTTAAACTTATGCCCCCTAGTAATTGACTCTCCCACCCTGGGAAAAAGCCTCTGACTATCCACTCTATCTATGCCCCTCGTAATTTTGTAGACTTCGATCAGGTCGCCCCTCAACCTCCATCGTTCCAGTGAGAACAATCCGAGTTTATTCAACCTCTCATCATAGCTAATGCCCCCATACCAGGCTGGTTTAGCTCTCTCAGCTAAATCGCTGGCTTATAAAGCAGACCAAGCAGGCCAGCAGCACGGTTCGATTCCCGTACCAGCCTCCCCGGACAGGCGCCGGAATGTGGCGACTAGGGGCTTTTCACAGTAACTTCGTTGAAGCCTACTCGTGACAATAAGCGATTTTCATTTTCATACCAGGCAACATCCTGGTAAATCTCTTCTGCACCCTCTCTAAAGCCTCCACGTCCTTCTGGTAGTGTAGCAACCAGAATTGAACACTATACTCCAAGTGTGGCCTAACCAAGGTTTTCTACAGCTGTAACATGACTTGCCAATTTTCATACTCAATGCCCCGGCCAATGAAGGCAAGCATGCCGTATGCCTCCTTGACTACCTTCTCCACCTGTGTTGCTCCTTTCAGTGACCTGTGGACCTGCACACCTCGATCTCTCTGACTGTCAATACTCTTAAGGGTTCTGCCCTTTACTGTATATTCCCTACCTGTATTAGACCTTCCAAAATACATTACCTCACATTTGTCCAGATTAAACTCCATCTGCCATCTCTCCACCCAAGTCTCAGTGCACCAGGGAAAACTTCCTTTGGCCCATTATGTTCATACCGGTCAAAAACAACCACTAAGTATTCTAATCCCAGTTTCCAGCACATCACCCACAGCCTTGGCATCGCATGTTTTTATAAGGCCACAAAGTCCACACCGATGAGATCCCAACTGCGTCTGCCTTAGAACATTGAACAGTACAGCACAGAACAGGCCCTTCGGCCCTCGATGTTGTGCCGAGCAATGATCACCCTACTTAAACCCACGTAACCCGTATACCCGTAACCCAACAATCCCCCCATTAACCTTACACTACGGGCAATTTTAGCATGGCCAATCCACCTAACCCGCACATCTTTGGACTGTGGGAGGAAACCGGAGCACCCGGAGGAAACCCACGCACACACGGGGAGGACGTGCAGACTCCACACAGACAGTGACCCAGCCGGGAATCGAACCTGGGACCCTGGAGCTGTGAAGCATTGATGCTAACCACCATGCTACCGTGAGGCCTTGCCGATGTCTAACTGGCCGGCTTTATATACCCTGCAACTATACATTGTTCAGAGGCCCCCTTAACGGGGGAGCTTGTATTCATAGAATTCATAGAGCAGAAGGAGGCCATTCAGCCCATCGAGTCTGCACCGGCTCTTGGAAAGAGCACCCTACCCAAGGTCAACACCTCCACCCTATCCCCATAACCCAGTAACCCCACCCAACACTAAGGGCAATTTTGGACACTAAGGGCAATTTATCATGGCCAATCCACCTAACCCGCACATCTTTGGACTGTGGGAGGAAACCGGAGCACCCGGAGGAAACCCACGCACACACGGGGAGGATTTGCAGACTCCGCACAGACAGTGACCCAAGCCGGGAACCGAACCTGGGACCCTGGAGCTGTGAAGCAATTGTGCTATCCACAATGCTACCGTGCTGCCAGGTTCGGCAAGGTTCACGGGGAAGTTAATAGATCCCACTTCTTAAATGTTATTTTCTTCTCAATAGCGCCCTGGAATCTTTTCACCTGTCCGACAGGCAGGTGGGTCCTCAGTTTAACGTCTGATGGCCCCTCGGACACTCCTTCGGTGTTGCTCTGGAGTGTCGGCCTAGGTTTTGGCTCTGAGGATTCTGGGGTGGGACTTGAACCTAGAACCTTGTGAGGTGAGAGCTCTACCAACCGACCCAATCTAACACTGCTGGACAGAGGGTGAAGCCTAGGGACATTGGAGATTCCAAGCCAAGCTTCCTTCTCTTCTCCTTTAAAAGCCCCTGGTGACAATGTGGACCTGTGCTTGGGTACATGCCTGGGAGGAGGACCCTATCCCCATAACCCCAGCTGACCTTTGGACACTAAGGGGCAATTTATCACGGACAATCCACCTAACTTGCACATCAATGGACTATTTGTCTATACGATAGTTGTACACCATGCCACCTAGGCCTTTAATAAGCCTTTGAGGGATTGCAGCATGGCATCCCTGGAAGGAAGTGTGTCACGCAATCCCATTGTACTTGCACTTTTGTTTTCAGCACATCTTTGGACTGTGGGAGGAAACCGGAGCACCCGGAGGAAACCCACGCAGACACGGGGAGTACGCGCAAACTCCACACAGTCACCCAAGGACAGAATTGAACCCAGGTCTCTGGCGCTGTGGGGCAGCAATGCTAACCACCGTGCCACAAGAATATCTGGCTGCATCTGATCAACATCCAGGTACAGATCTGCGGTCCTCAGACTTTGCGGGCCTCAGCTTAGACATGACAGGCCTCGACACGCAGTTAGAGAGCATCAGGGCAGGTCTGACCCCAACCCCCATCAAGGGGGGGGGGGTTTCATCAAGGTCGCGCATTGACCATGTGACCTCCCCTCAGCTGTGTGGCCTCTCGCTGTGCAGTGAATGGATTAACCGGCATGTTCACCATCTGACCAGTGGGCTACCCCCCCCCCATCACTAGACTGGACTCCGTTATTCCGTTGGTGCAAATACCTTTCTGAACTCCTCGAATGAGATAGCACCATCTCCGTCCAGATCAGCCTCCTGAATGGTCCGATCCGTGATACTCTCCAATTGGTCCTTTGTAACCTGGGCCTCCAACATCATACGAAGCACCTGTTTGAAGAAAGACATGTTCACCGAGACATTGTCCCCGATATTATCGGATGATAGCGTTAATGGTACGTTAATTAGGCTGACATCATGCACCTGTGAAGGACATGGTTCAATGAAGTAACTGGAGTACTTATAAAGAGAGACTGTCCCGTGACGGGTGGGCAGCACAGGGGCTGGATGCTTCATCAGCAGCATTTCAATTTTGCTATTCAAGTTTATTTTAGAGTTTTGTCTTTCGTTGCAGCTCACCAGGCTGGAAAGTGAATAATCTCGGAGCGTCTCCTGCCCCAGTGCTGTACCCTTCAGGTTGAAACCCCAATCGCTCGCAAATCGGGTATGCACTCCACCACCGGCCAAGTTCCGTGGGGAATGGCATCAGCTCCGGGGAAATTCCCAGGTGGATTCTCCTTGGAATCTGCATTGATCAACGTGCCATTACTGTGCATTAGTGCGCAGTCTGGATTGGATTACTGTACCGAGGTACAGTGAAAAGTATTTTTCTGCGAGCAGCTCAAACAGATCATTAAGTACATTGGAAAGAAAAGGAAATAAAAAGAAAATACATAATAGGGCAACACAGGGTCCACAATGTACATAAGCACCGGCATCGGATGAAGCATACAGGGTGTAGTGTTAATGAGGTCAGTCCATATGATTAAAAAAAAATGAAAATCGCTTATTGTCACGAGTAGGCTTCAATGAAGTTACTGTGAAAAGCCCCTAGTCGCCACATTCCGGCGCCTGTCCGGGGAGGCTGGTACGGGAATCGAACCGTGCTGCTGGCCTGCTTGCTCTGCTTTAAAAGCCAGCGATTTAGCCGAGTGAGCTAAACCAGACACCAACCAAATAAGAGGGTTATTTAGGAGTCCGGTGACAGCGGGGAAGAAGCTGTTTTTGAGTCTGTTCGTGCGCGTTCTCAGACTTCTGTATCTCCTGCCCGATGGAAGAAGTTGGAAGAGTGAGTAGGCCGGTTGGGAGGGGTCTTTGATTATGCTGCCCCCTTTCCCCCGGCAGCGGGAGGTGTAGATAGAGTCAATGGATGGGAGGCGGGTTCGTGTGATGGACTGGGTGGTATTCGCGACTCTCTGAAGTTTCTGGCGGCCCTGGGCCGAGCAGTTGCCATACCAGGCTGTGATGCAGCCCGATAGGATGCTTTCTATAGTGCATCTGTAAAAGTGGGTAAGGGTTCATATGGACATGCCGAATTTCCTTAGTTTCCTGAGGTTACATCATTCAACTAATGCGCCAGAAATCGCATGGGGTCCTCCTCCCCATTTCAGAGGTGTTGCCTACACTGCCGTCAGCCAAATAGCTCGGCCAAGACTGATATTTGCAAACGCCATGAACCCAAATTTACATTGAGGCAGATAACGTCAAATAAACAGCCCAACCTTGGATTGAACACAATGCAAACACTGTTTGATGGTATGTTTGCTCGTTCTGAAACAATCTGATTCTTTGTGGTTTGAACCTCTGCAGACGGCAATGTAGGAGAAGGTTAATCTCACAGTGCCTCTATTGGTCCGTGTCACATGCACGGCGGGGCAGACCATTTTGGCCTCCTCCAGCCGATGACATCTAGACACCAATCAAATATTTGGACTATTCCAACCCCACATGTCACAACACAATGGAATTAAAATACCCAAAGTCTTTGGCTCTTCGCTGCCCAATAATTATAGTCACCGAGTTCATAAACATGATTAGTGTTTATTTATACCAAGAACTAGCACAAAATACGATACTGGACAGCAACAAACTAATATCTATACAACCTTTATCTTCCCCATCCTCTAACCACACACACACACAAGACAATCAAACCATCAGGCCCAGGGCAGCACAGTGGCCTAGTGGTTAGCCGGGCCGCCTCACGGCGCCAAGGTCCCAGGTTCGATCCCGGCTCTGGGTCACTGTCCGTGTGGAGTTTGCACATTCTCCCCGTGTCTGCGTGGGTTTCGCCCCCACAACCCAGAAATGTGCAGAGTAGGTGGATTGGCCACGCTAAATTGACCCTTAATTGGAAAATATAATTGGGTAATCTAAATTTATTTTAAAAAACCATGAGGCCCAAAGATACCCAGCTGGCCCGCCGTGTCCGCGGGGAGCAAGCCAAAAACTCAACACCAAGTCCATCAGGAAAAGAGCTGAATCTCCGAATACCTCTCGGTTGAGCAATTCATCCAGAGATGTGCAGGTTAGGTGGATTGACCATGGTAAATTTCCCGTTAGTGTCCAGAGGTGTCCAGGTTAGGTTATGGGGTCGTGGAGATAGGGCGGAGTGAACGTGGGCAGAGTGCTCAGTCGAACGGCCGGTGCGGTCTCAATGGGCCGAATGGCCTCCTTCTGCACTGGAGGGAGTCTATGGAACACAGAGGGGGTGGAAAGGGGTAAAATAGTAAGGATGAGGGTTCAAAGATGAGAGTCTTTGCTTTAGATAGAATTTACAGCACTGAAGGAGGCCATTCGGCCAATCGAGTCTGCACCGGCTCCTGGAAAGAGCACCCGACCCAAGGTCAACACCTCCACCCTATCCCCATAACCCAGTAACCCCACCCAACACTAAGGGCAATTTTGGACACTGAGGGCAATTTATCATGGCCAATCCACCTAACCTGCACAATCTTTGGACTGTGGGAGGAAACCGGAGGACCCGGAGGAAACCCACGCACACACGGGGAGGATGTGCAGACTCCGCACAGACAGTGACCCAAGTCGGAATCGAACCTGGGACCCTGGAGCTGTGATGCAATTGTGCTATCCACAATGCTACCGTGCTGCCCTTAAGAACAAATTAATCTACACTCCATCATTCTACCGTAATCCATGTACCTATCCAATAGCCGCTTGAAGGTCCCTAATGTTTCCCACTCAACTACTTCCACTAGCAGTTCATTCCATGCCCCCACTACTCTCTGGGTAAAGAACCTACCTCTGACATCCCCCCTATATCTTCCACCATTCACCTTAAATTTATGTCCACTTGTAATGGTTTGTTCCACCCGGGGAAAAAGTCTCTGACTGTCTATCTAGTCCCCTGATCATCTTATAAACCTCTATCAAGTCGCCCCTCATCCTTCTCCGTTCTAATGAGAAAAGGCCTAGCACCCTCAACCTTTCCTCGTAAGACCTACTCTCCATTCCAGGCAACATCCTGGTAAATCTCCTTTGCACCTTTTCCAAAGCTTCCACATCCTTCCTAAAATGAGGCGACCAGAACTGCACACAGTATTCCTAATGTGGCCTGACCAAGGTTTTGTTCAGCTGCACCATCACCTCACGGCTCTTAAATTCAATCCCTCTGCTAATGAATGCTAGCACACCATAGGCCTTCTTCACAGCTCTATCCACGTGAGTGGCAACTTTCAAAGATCTATGAATATAGACCCCAAGATCTCTCTGATCCACCACATTGCCAAGAACCCTACCGTTAACCCTGTATTCCAAAATGGACAACCTCACACTTGTCAGGGTTAAACTCCATCTGCCACTTCTCAGCCCAGCTCTGCATCCTATCTGTCTCTTTGCAGCCGACAACACCCCTCCACCCTATCCACAACTCCACCAATCTTCGTATCGTCTGCAAATTTACTGACCCACCCTTCAACTCCCTCATCCAAGTCATTAATGAAAATCACAAACAGCAGAGGACTCAGAACTGATTGCTGCGGTACGCCACTGGTAACTGGGCTCCAGGCTGAATATTTGCCATCCACCACCACTCTCTTCCTTCTATCGGTTAGCCAGTTTGTTATCCAACTGGCCAAATTTCCCACTATCCCATGCCTCCTTACTTTCTGCATAAGCCTACCATGGGGAACCTTATCAAATGCCTTAATAAGGGGCAATTTAGCGTGGCCAATCCACCTACCCTGCACATCTTTGGGTTGTGGGGGCGAAACCCATGCAAACACGGGGAGAATGTGCAAACTCCACACGGACAGTGACCCAGAGCCGGGATCGAACCTGGGACCTCGGTGCAGTGCTAACCACTGTGCCACCGTGCTGCCCCATGCAGGCTTCCTTAAAGACACATGTCCATAAACCAGCCCTGGATCGAAAATGTAACGGCAAAAACAAACGACAGGGGAAAGTAGGGAATGAACACAGAATAGGTTTACCTGGATATGTGTACTACCCGGACACGTTCATTACCTGAATAAGTTCGTCTCTGGAGATCACTCCATCTCTGTCCTGGTCGTACAGCTGGAATGCAACTGAAACGAGAAGGGCCGCTCGGTTAAGGCCGGTGCACATTGTCCAGATCTGATTGGTGAATGAGGCTTGGCGTCACTGAAAGACAACGCACTAACCCCACGACCATTCCCCCACCCCCGCTGCTCTCTGTCACCCCCATCCAGGCCTGCGTCGCTTGGAATTTAGGAAGTGGAGGTGAGGCCCACACAGGGGGATTAGCCAGGCTTGGGGGGGGGGGGGGGGGGGGGGGGGGTCAATGATTTTTTTCATAGAATTTACATTGCAGAAGGAGGCCATTCGGCCCATCGAGTCTGCACCGGCTCTTGGAAAGAGCACCCTACCCAAGCCCACACCTCCACCCTATCCCAGTAACCCCACCTAACACTAAGGGCAATTTTGGACACTAAGGGCAATTTAGCATAGCCAATCCACCTAACCTGCACATCTTTGGACTGTGGGAGAAAACCGGAGCACCCGGAGGAAACCCACACAGACATTGGGAGGATGTGCAGACTCCACACAGACAGTGACCCAAGCCGGAATCGAACCTGGGATCCTGTAGCTGTGAAGCATTTGTGCTAACCACTATGCTACCATGCTGGAATACTCACCTCTGCTTCATCGAATCCCGACGGTGCAGAAGGAGGCCATTCGGCCCATTGGATTCAGCACCGACCCTCTGAAAGACCACCCTACCTAGGCCCATTCTCTCGCCCTGTCCCTGTAGCCCAGTAACCCCACCAAACCCATGGGCCACTGTGCCGTTGACAGGTCAAGTAGATCGGTACGTACATCGCAGTTTGTTGCTTCGACTATTAATCGGCTCTGGTGCATTGGGATCAGCATGATTGTCCTTGACTGTGGGCCGGAAGCAGGCCAAGATCCGGACGAATGATCGGAAATCTATAGACTGCTTCCTGTGAACAATTCCAAGAAAGAGAGAGAAGGTCAAAAATGCGATAACCGTCGGGGGAGGCAGTCCCGGCGTGTGCCATCTCTGTCAAAGGACTCTTCAATTATTACCAAGTATTGGCTGGACAGGGACAAACCATCCAGGGAAAACTGGACCATTCTGGGTATGCTGCACATCACCAGACCACTACCCTGTCCTCTCCCGGTGTCGAAGGGGGCCATTTGGCCCATCGAGTCTGCACCGACCCAGTGAAAGAGCAATCACCCTCGGCCCTCTCTCCCTCCCTATCCCCGTAACCCCTCCTGACCTGCGCATCTGTGGATACTCAGGGACAATGTAGCATGGCCAATCCACCTAACCTGTACACCTTTGGACTGTGATGTGGAGATGCCGGCGTTGGACTGGGGTGAGCACAGTAAGAAGTCTGACAACACCAGGTTAAAGTCCAACAGGTTTGTTTCAAACACTAGCTTTCGGAGCACTGCTCCTTCCTCAGGTGAATGAAGAGGTATGTTCCAGAAACATTTATATAGACATATTCAAAGATGCCGGACAATGCTTAGAATGCGAGCATTAGCAGGTAATCAAATCTTTACAGATCCAGAGATAGGGGTAACCCCAGGTTAAAGAGGTGTGAATTATCTCAAGCCAGGACAGTTGGTAGGATTTCGCAACCCCTATCTCTGGATCTGTAAAGATTTAATTACCTGCAAATGCTCGCATTGTTTGACATCTTTGGGGTAGCACGGTAGCATAGTGGATAGCACAAATGCTTCACAGCTCCAGGGTCCCAGGTTCGATCCCGGCTTGGGTCACTGTCTGTGCGGAGTCTGCACATCCTACCCGTGTGTGCGTGGGTTTCCTCCGGGTGCTCCGGTTTCCTCCCACAGTCCAAAGATGTGCAGGTTAGGTGGATTGGCCATGCTAAATTGCCCTTAGTGTCCAAAATTGCCCTTAGTGTTGGGTGGGGTTACTGGGTTATGGGGATAGGGTGGAGGTGTTGACCTCGGTTAGGGTGCTCTTTCCAAGAGCCGGTGCAGACTCAATGGGCCGAATGGCCTCCTTCTGCACTGTAAATTCTATGATATGTTTCTGGAATATACCTCTTCATTCACCTGAGGAAGGAGCTGCGCTCCGAAAGCTCGTGTTTGAAACAAACCTGTTGGACTTTAACCTGGTGATGTAAGACTGCTCACTACCTTTGGACTGCGGGAGGGAACCGGAGCACCCGGAGGAAACCCACGCAGACACGGGGAGAATGTGCCAACTCCTCACTGACGGTCAGCCGAGGCCGGAATCCAAGCCGGGTCCCTGGCGCTGTGAGGCAGCAGTGCTAACCACTGTGCCCCCGTGCCATCCAGGGGAAATTTTTACCTCAGAAAACTGACCCTTGAATTATTTACACAATTCACCTTTGAAGAGGGAAACTGCCGGCGATAATCTTAACGATCATCATAAACTCGCTGTGTCAAATCGTTCTCTTCACCCTGGTCTGACACTTTGACCAATTGTAAATCTGACATTCGCTCACTGTCCCTCTTATCACGGGGAGCAATTCCTCTCCATTTACTCTGTCTCAATTTATACACAGCACAACAGGCTGCATGTGTGTTGGAACCAACAATTCTACGGACACGTGCTTGTAGGATTAGAATAGCGGTTTTAATATACTCACAACAGAGCCAGCCGGTTAGCCATTGAACTTTCAGTGAACTGGCCGGCTGACCATGTGGCACTGATCTTTATACAGCAGCTCCAGCGGGAGGAGTCCTGGGCGGAAACAAGGGAGAAGCCCAGCACAAATCTCGAGCATTCCCAGAGCTACTCCCCCTGGTGGTCAGGTAGGGCAACTGCACTTACAATATAGGCACATATATATACAGATTATAATCCGGTGTGAATCACATTCACCACAATGTGTCTTCATCAGATCGAGCACGCACACCCGCGCCACACTCCTGCCCGAATGGTGGGACACACACACCTACCCACACCTCGGGCCCCTCCTCTCACATACGGACACCGGCTGCCTGAATATCAAATTACTGCTCACTTACTCATCGGGGAAGAAAGCATTGATGATTCGATCCCCGAGAGGATTCACGGCGAGCTCTCCGATTCGCTGGAAATCTTCACGGCTGAAAAGCAAGGTCAAACGAGAGTGTATATCCTGTATTGTGGAGGGCGGGGCAAAGGGGTCACATCTACACACACACACAGACACTGACAATTCTCCACACAGTAACTTACAACACCCGGAGTGTTTGTAAAGAGGGAAATGTTAAACCGGGAGAATCAGTGTTTATCTAAACCAACACAACCCATCTCCAATGTCCAACCAAAGGACAAAGCAGCAACACAGCACTCCCCCCGCAACACAACACTCCCCCCGCAACACAGCACTCCCTCCGCAACACAGCACTCCCTCCGCAACACAGCACTCCCTCCGCAACACAGCACTCCCTCCGCAACACAGCACTCCCTCCGCAACACAGCACTCCCTCCGCAACACAGCACTCCCTCCGCAACACAGCACTCCCTCCGCAACACAGCACTCCCTCCGCAACACAGCACTCCCTCCGCAACACAGCACTCCCTCCGCAACACAGCACTCCCTCCGCAACACAGCACTCCCTCCGCAACACAGCACTCCCTCCGCAACACAGCACTGCCTCCGCAACACAGCACTGCCTCCGCAACACAGCACTGCCTCCGCAACACAGCACTCCCTCCGCAACACAGCACTCCCTCCGCCACACAGCACTCCCTCCGCCACACAGCACTCCCTCCGCCACACAGCACTCCCTCCGCCACACAGCACTCCCTCCGCCACACAGCACTCCCTCCGCCACACAGCACTCCCTCCGCCACACAGCACTCCCTCCGCCACACAGCACTCCCTCCGCCACACAGCACTCCCTCCGCCACACAGCACTCCCTCCGCCACACAGCACTCCCTCCGCCACACAGCACTCCCTCAGTCACACAGCACTCCCTCAGTCACACAGCACTCCCTCAGTCACACAGCACTCCCTCAGTCACACAGCACTCCCTCCGCCACACAGCACTCCCTCCGCCACACAGCACTCCCTCCGCCACACAGCACTCCCTCAGTCACACAGCACTCCCTCAGTCACACAGCACTCCCTCAGTCACACAGCACTCCCTCAGTCACACAGCACTCCCTCAGTCACACAGCACTCCCTCAGTCACACAGCACTCCCTCAGTCACACAGCACTCCCTCAGTCACACAGCACTCCCTCAGTCACACAGCACTCCCTCAGTCACACAGCACTCCCTCAGTCACACAGCACTCCCTCAGTCACACAGCACTCCCTCAGTCACACAGCACTCCCTCAGTCACACAGCACTCCCTCAGTCACACAGCACTCCCTCAGTCACACAGCACTCCCTCAGTCACACAGCACTCCCTCAGTCACACAGCACTCCCTCAGTCACACAGCACTCCCTCAGTCACACAGCACTCCCTCAGTCACACAGCACTCCCTCCGCAACACAGCACTCCCTCCGCAACACAACACTCCCTCCGCAACACAACACTCCCTCCGCAACACAACACTCCCTCCGCAACACAACACTCCCTCCGCAACACAACACTCCCTCCGCAACACAACACTCCCTCCGCAACACAACACTCCCTCCGCAACACAACACTCCCTCCGCAACACAACACTCCCTCCGCAACACAACACTCCCTCCGCAACACAACACTCCCTCCGCAACACAACACTCCCTCCGCAACACAACACTCCCTCCGCAACACAACACTCCCTCCGCAACACAACACTCCCTCCGCAACACAACACTCCCTCCGCAACACAACACTCCCTCCGCAACACAACACTCCCTCCGCAACACAACACTCCCTCCGCAACACAACACTCCCTCCGCAACACAACACTCCCTCCGCAACACAACACTCCCTCCGCAACACAACACTCCCTCCGTCACACAGCACTCCCTCCGCAACACAACACTCCCTCCGCACACAACACTCCCTCCGCAACACAACACTCCCTCCGCAACACAACACTCCCTCCGCAACACAACACTCCCTCCGCAACACAACACTCCCTCCGCAACACAACACTCCCTCCGCAACACAACACTCCCTCCGCAACACAACACTCCCTCCGCAACACAACACTCCCTCCGCAACACAACACTCCCTCCGCAACACAACCACTCCCTCCGCAACACAACACTCCCTCCGCAACACAACACTCCCTCCGCAACACAACACTCCCTCCGCAACACAACACTCCCTCCGCAACACAACACTCCCTCCGCAACACAACACTCCCTCCGCAACACAACACTCCCTCCGCAACACAACACTCCCTCCGCAACACAACACTCCCTCCGCAACACAACACTCCCTCCGCAACACAACACTCCCTCCGCAACACAACACTCCCTCCGCAACACAACACTCCCTCCGCAACACAACACTCCCTCCGCAACACAACACTCCCTCCGCAACACAACACTCCCTCCGCAACACAACACTCCCTCCGCAACACAACACTCCCTCCGCAACACAACACTCCCTCCGCAACACAACACTCCCTCCGCAACACAACACTCCCTCCGCAACACAACACTCCCTCCGCAAACACAACACTCCCTCCGCAACACAACACTCCCTCCGCAACACAACACTCCCTCCGCAACACAACACTCCCTCCGCAACACAACACTCCCTCCGCAACACAACACCCCCTCCGCAACACAACACTCCCTCCGCAACACAACACTCCCTCCGCAACACAACACTCCCTCCGCAACACAACACTCCCTCCGCAACACAACACTCCCTCCGCAACACAACACTCCCTCCGCAACACACACTCCCTCCGCAACACAACACTCCCTCCGCAACACAACACTCCCTCCGCAACACAACACTCCCTCCGCAACACAACACTCCCTCCGCAACACAACACTCCCTCCGCAACACAACACTCCCTCCGCAACACAACACTCCCTCCGCAACACACACTCCCTCCGCAACAAACACTCCCTCGCAACAAACACTCCTCCGCAACACAACACTCCCTCCGCAACACAACACTCCCTCCGCAACACAACACTCCCTCCGCAACACAACACTCCCTCCGCAACACAACACTCCCTCCGCAACACAACACTCCCCTCCGCAACACAACACTCCCTCCGCAACACAACACTCCCTCCGCAACACAAACACTCCCTCCGCAACACAACACTCCTCCGCAACACAACACTCCCTCCGCAACACAACACTCCCTCCGCAACACAAACACTCCCTCCGCAACACAACACTCCCTCCGCAACACAACACTCCCTCCGCAACAACCTCCCTCCGCAAACACAACTCCTCCGCAAACACAACACTCCCTCCGCAACACAACACTCCCTCCGCAAAACAACACTCCATCGCAAACCCTCCTCCGCCAACACAACCTCCTCCGCAACACAACACTCCCTCCGCAACACAACACTCCCTCCGCAACACAACACTCCCTCCGCAACACAACACTCCCACAGAAATAGGGCGGGTTCTAGGGGGTGGAGTAGGTTTAAGGGATAGGGAGGGTTGCAGGGGCTAGAGGAGGTTACACAGATAGGGAGGGTTGTAGGGGGCTGGAGGAGGTTACAGAGATTGGGGGGGCTGTAGGGGACTGGAGTAGGTTTCTGAGATAGGGAGGGCTGTAGGGGACTGGAGTAGGTTACAGAGATAGGGAGGATTGTAGGGGCTGGAGGAGGGTACAGAGATAGGGAGGGTTGCAGGGGCTGGAGGAGGTTTCAGAGATAGGGAGAGTTGTAGGGGCTGGAGGAGGTTCCAGAGATAGGGAGGGTTGTAGGGGCTGGAGTAGGTTACAGAGATAGGGAGGTTTGTAGGGGCTGGAGGAGGGTACAGAGATAGGGAGGGCTATAGGGGACTGGAGGAGGTTACAGAGATAGGGAGGGCTGTAGGGGCTGGAGGAGGTTACAGAGATAGGGAGGGCTGTAGGGGCTGGAGGAGGTTACAGAGATAGGGAGGGTTGTAGGGGCTGGAGGAGGGTACAGAGATAGGGTGGGTAATAAGGGCTGGAGACGGAATCATATTTCACAGAATTCACAGTGCGGAACGAAGGCCATTCAGCCCCACTATGCCGATACTGTCCCTGAATGAGCAGCTCACCTATCACCGTTGAAATAATACCCAGCCGTTCTGTTTCTCCGGCCGAAGTGGGCAGCTGCACATTTATCCACGTTTTACTACAGCTGCCATGTATTTGCCCACTCACACAACTTGTGGAAATCACCTTCTCACCTCTCACCCTCCCATCAAGCTTCCTGTCCTCAGCAAACTTGGAAATACGAGCACCCAGCCGTGCCAGGGTGCCAGGGGGCACCGGCAGTGCCAGGGTTCCAGGGGGCACCGGTTGTGCCAGGGTGCCGGGAGACACCGGCAGTGCCAGGGTGCCGGGAGACACCGGCAGTGCCAGGGTGCCGGGAGACACCGGCAGTGCCAGGGTGCCCTGAAAACACCAGTTGCCTCATCCCAAATCATTGGCGTATTTATCCCCAAACGCCACCCCATTGCCATTAACCCCTCGTGCTCAGGGGCAGGGGGACCCGCTCGGTTTCCGTTATTAATATCCGTTACTTACACCTACCTCAACTTTCCAGTCTCGCTCTTGTCCAAATCCGCAAACCGATCGTACAGGCGGCAGATATGAGCCTTGGTAACTGAAACAAATGGCCCATTGTCAGTCAGCAGTTTGCCAGTGGTCTGCGTGGCCCCTCTCACTGTTTAAAAAAGATACATCCCTCCCTGCATCTTGCTGAGAAAGCGATTGACACTTTAAATCCCAGGAGAACTGCGACCCATTCAACTGGACCCCCAAATCCCCAATATATACAACATCCCACCTCTTCCTGAGGAACCCGAGTGAATTACACCAACTCCCATTCCCCGGAACATAGGATTATCAGGAGCAGGCGGAGGCCATTTGGCCCCTCGACCCTGCTGCTCCATTTAATAAGATTGTGCCCATTACCAATCCGGACCAGACCCCAACAGTGGCAAGGATACCCTCCCTATTCTGTACCCTCCTCCAGTCCCCTACAACCCTCCCTATTCTGTACCCTCCTCCAGTCCCCTACAACCCTCCCTATTCTGTACCCTCCTCCAGCCCCTATAGCCCTCCCTATCTCTGTAACCTCCTCCAGCCCCCTACAGCTCTCCCTATCTCTGTAACCTCCTCCAGTCCCCTACAACCCTCCCTATCTCTGTAACCTCCTCCAGCCCCTATAGCCCTCCCTATCTCTGTAACCTCCTCCAGTCCCCTACAGCCCTCCCTATTCTGTACCCTCCTCCAGCCCCTATAGCCCTCCCTATCTCTGTAACCTCCTCCAGCCCCCTACAGCCCTCCCTATCTCTGTACCCTCCTCCAGCCCCTACAACCCTCCCTATCTCTGTAACCTCCTCCAGTCCCCTACAGCCCTCCCTATCTCTGTAACCTCCTCCAGTCCCCTACAGCCCTCCCTATCTCTGTAACCTCCTCCAGCCCCTACAGCCCTCCCCATCTCTATAATCTCCTCCAGTCCCCTACAGCTCTCCCTATCTCTGTAACCTCCTCCAGTCCCCTACAACCCTCCCTATCTCTGTAACCTCCTCCAGTCCCCTACAGCCCTCCCTATCTCTGTAACCTCCTCCAGTCCCCTACAACCCTCCCTATCTCTGTAACCTCCTCCAGCCCTCCCTATCTCTGTAACCTCCTCCAGTCCCCAACAGCCCTCCCTATCTCTGTAACCTCCTCCAGCCCCTACACCCCTCCCTATCTCTGTAACCTCCTCCAGTCCCCTACAGCCCTCCCTATCTCTGTAACCTCCTCCAGTCCCCTTACAGCCCTCCCTATCTCTGTACCCTCCTCCAGCCCCTACAGCCCTCCCTATCTCTGTAACCTCCTCCAGTCCCCTACAGCCCTCCCTATCTCTGTAACGTCCTCTAGCCCCTACAACCCTCCCTATCTCTGTAACCTCCTCCAGTCCCCTACAGCCCTCCCTATCTCTGTAACCTCCTCTAGCCCCTACAACCCTCCCTATCTCTGTAACCTCCTCCAGTCCCCTACAGCCCTCCCTATCTCTGTAACCTCCTCCAGTCCCCTACAGCCCTCCCTATCTCTGTAACCTCCTCCAGTCCCCTACAGCCCTCCCTATCTCTCCGCCGGCAGGCCGCACCGTTTTGCCGGCAGCCAAGGGGGTTCCTGACGGCATGGGGCTGCCCCACAATGGGAAACCCCACTGACCGGCCGGCATAACGGAGAATCCGGCCGGTGGGGTGAAACTGAAATGAGGCACGGCGGGGGGCGGGGGGGGCGCGAATCCAGCCCCCAGTATTTATTTAATTTGTAAGGCTGTGAGGAAAGGATTTTTCGCTCAAGGAGTGATTCCGCGCACAAATAGGTTATGGTATATTCAAACAATCTTTATTACTTTTCTCTTTCAGTATTACTAGCTTTCACATCATAAAGACAAACAGTTTACAATTACCAGTAAGCAATGTTTAACAATACACTGACACAGTAACCCAGAACTGCTCTCTTTATCTCCACTCAAACAACATCCATCTCAGGTCAAAATCCACTTTTAGAAATACACAAAGCAGACTGAGGAATACTTGCTGTAATGAGATGTCAGGACACCCAAAACCAGGTCGGAGAATCGCCGGGGGGGACGGCGTGAATCCCACCCCCGCCAGCTGCCAAATTCTCCGGCGCCAGGGTTTTGGGGCGAGGGCGGGAATCGGGAAGCGCCGGTCGGCGGTTGCTGGCAGCACCTCCCCCCCGGCGATTCTCCGGCCCGCGATGGGCCGAGCGTCCGCCCTTTTTCGGCGGGTCCCGCCGGCGTAAATCACAACAGGTCCTTACCGGCGGGACCTGGCTCCACGGGCGGCCTACAGAGTCCTCGGGGGGCGCGGGAGGATCCGGCCCCCGGGGGGGGGGGGTGCACCCACGGTGGCCTGGCCCACGATCGGGGCCCACCGCTCTGCGGGCAGGCCTGTGCCGTGGGGGCACTCTTACCCTCCGCACCGTCGCTGTCAACCTCCGCCATGGCCGGTGCAGAGAAGGACCCCCCCCCCCCCGCGCATGCGGTGGGGTGACCCCAGCAAATGCTGGTGCTCCCGTGCATGCGCCAACTCACGCCGGCTGGCTGCGGCCCTTTAGCACTGGTTGCCGTGGCGCCAAACACTCCGGCGCCGGCCTCGCCCCTGAGGGTGCGGAGTGTTTGGCGCCCGAGGCGGCCCGAGGCCGGAGTGCTTCACGCCCCGCCGGGTAGGGGAGAATCCCGCCTGTGGGATAGAGAATCAGGGTCGGCATTGGTGGGCCCTGTTTCCATGGCAATACTCCAACCCCTTCCCCCACTGTTGGTGAGATTGGGGTTTACACCCGCGAGTCAGAGGGAGGATGTAAATCTCCCTTCACGGCCATGGGTCTTCATGACCCATTTGTGTCTATTTAGCGGGCCCCGCACTCTATTCTCTGACCCTCCAATGATTCTCCATCCCCCCCCTGGACCGCGGATCACGTGGACGGGGATTACCGCCAGTCTCACCGGGCGGGAGCCTGACGTGGTGGTCCTCGCGTTTCGACAAGGGGGTAACTCATTAAGGGAGTTGCCCCCAAAGTCTATCCAAAGGACCCCCCCCCCCCCTGCCTGCACAAGGCACAACCTTCCCAACGCCCCCCTACCCTACCAGATCACCCCCACCCCCAGAGACCGTCAAAATGGAATAACCCTCCGCCCCCCCAAGAGACCCTCCCAGGGACCCCCTCTTTAGAGGGAGGAACCCCCTCCTACAGCCCCACCCCGGGACCCCCGGGACACACCCCAGGGACACCCTTAATCGGGAGTATCCCAGGGACCCCACCTAGTAGGGAGATCACCCCCAAGGACCCCATGATCAGGGAGCCCCACACCGGGATCCACAAGAAACACCCCCACAGATGCCCCCGAACTAAAGGGACCCCCAACACGTGCCCCCTCATTAAAGGGGCAATTTTCCCACAGAGGGGCAAGTTTAGCACGGCCAACCCACCGAACCGGCACATCCTTGGACCGTGGGGGGGGGGGGGGTGAACCCACAGGGGAAACGTGCAGGCAGTCAGCCAAGGCCGGAATTGAACCTGGGTCCCTGGCGCTGTGAGGCCCCAGCGCTGGCCGCTGTGCCACCATTGGGTCTGTCCTTGAAACAGCTAAGATTCTTCGGGGTTCCGGCAGGGTAAATGTCGGGAGGATGTTTCCGCTCATGTGAGAGTTTCAGCATCAGAGGACAGAGTTTGCAGAATAAAGCAGCAGCTCATTTTCCCTCAAAGAGAAGTGAATCTTCGGAATTATTCACCCCGGGAAGCTGTGGAGGACCCGCCCGTGAACATGTTCAAGGCCAAGATTGCTAGGTTTTTAATCAGTCAGAGAATGAAGGGGCGGGGAGATAAGGGAGGAAAGAGGACTTAGTGGGTGTTGGATCAGCTATGAGCTTATTAAGTAGCGGAGCAGGCTCGAAGGGCCGCATGGTCTCATTCTGTTCCTATTTCTGATGGTGTTTCTAGTGTAAACCCTTCACTGTCCTGGACTCTGGTGGCTGTGGGGTCGATTCCCGGCTGGGTCACTGTCTGTGCGGAGTCTGCACGTCCTCCCCGTGTCTGCGTGGGTTTCCTCCGGGTGCTCCGGTTTCCTCCCACAAGTCCAAAGATGTGCAGGTTAGGGTGGATTGGCCACGCTGAATTACCCCTTAGTGTCCAAAAAAGGTAAGGTGGAGTTACTGGGTAATGGGGCTAGGGGCTGGTTTAGCACAGGGCTAAACCGCTGGCTTTGAAAGCAGACCTAGCCAGGCCAGCAGCACGGTTCGATTCCCATACCAGCCTCCCCGAACAGGCGCCGGAATGTGGCGACTAGGGGCTTTTCACAGTAACTTCATTTGAAGCCTACTCGTGACAATAAGCGATTTTCATTTCATTTTCCCTAGGGTGGAGGTGTGAGCTTGCAAGGGCCGATGCAGACCCGATGGGCCGAATGGCCTCCTTCTGCGCTGTAAATTCTATGATTTAAAAATTTTTTTTAGAGTACCCAATTCATTTTTTTACCAATTCAGAGGCAAATTTGCCTTGGCCAATCCACCCACCCTGCACATCTTTGGGTTTGGGGGTGGGGGGAGCGAAACCCATGCAAACACGGGGAGAATGTTTCGGCGGGGGGGGGGGGGGTTGTTGGGTTACGGGTATAGGGTGGATACGTGGGTTTGAGTAGGGTGATCATTGCTCGGCACAACATCGAGGGCCGAAGGGCCTGTTCTGTGCTGTACTGTTCTACGTCCTATGTTCTAAACTCCACACGGACAGTGACCCAGAGCCGGGATCGAACCTGGGGATCTCGGCGCCGTGAGGCAGCAGTGCTAACCCACTGCGCCACCCTGCTGCCCCCAAATGACATGATTCTACCTGGAAAGGTGCTACTCGGATGCAAGTCCTGATTTCGCCACAGTCCCAGGTCTCTGGCTGAAGGTTAAAATGCCTCCCCCCCCCCACCCCCCCAACCCCACCCCCCCCCACCCTCCCACCCCCCTACCCCACCCCCCCCACCACCCCCCTCCCACCCCCCTCCCCGCTGAGACATTCCAAACTTCACACTCGGAGACACCCCTCCACCCCACCTGAAGTGGGTCGGCCCCCTCCAGCTGCTGGGGGGGGGGGGGGGGGGGGAGACAGAAAAGACTAGTTTGTGGGTGAGAAGTGAAAGCATTCCAGCCCCCGGTTCTGCAGCCGGAATGCATCCCCCCCCCTAACACATTTTGCAAGGCGGGCAGGACACGGCAGGAAAGCTGCAACAGTTCCAGCCGATCGAGCGAGAAAGGACGATCCGCGCTGGGGTTACTCACAGCCTGTCTCCTGGATCATTCCGTGCAGATCCTCAATCTTGGCCAGGTGGGACGAATAGGAACCCATTTTCCGACTGCACTCCCTGGGGTGCACTGCCTCCCCCCCCGTCCCAGCACACGGCACAGTTGCTGCCGAACTTTGCAGAGCTCCAGCTGCCCCCCAGCGCTGTTGGGATTGACGTCCCGCTGGCCAATGACAGCGGCTCCCCGACCAGCTTATCAACAACCGGCTGGGGGGAGGGAGCAGCTCCCGCAGGCACTGCCTGCCTGCTGGACAGAGAGCCCCCCCCCCCCCCCCCCCCCCCAGTCCTCTCTGCCTGCTGGACAGAGAGCCCCCCCCCCCCCCCACCCCCCCAGTCCTCTCTGCCTGCTGGACAGAGAGCCCCCCCCCAGTCCTCTCTGCCTGCTGGACAGTGAGCCCCCCCCCCCCCCCCCCCCCCCCCCCAGTCCTCTCTGCCTGCTGGACAGTGAGCCCCCCACCCCCCCAGCCCTCTCTGCCTGCTGGACAGTGAGCCCCCCAACCCCCCACTCTACTCTGCACGTTCTCCCTGTGTGTGCGTGGGTTTCCTCCGGGTGCTCCGGTTTCCTCCCGCAGTCCAAAGATGTGCGGGTTAGGTGGATTGGCCATGCTAAATTGCCCGTAGCGTCCAAATAAAAGTAAGGTTAAGGGGGGGGTTGTTGGGTTACAGGTATAGGGTGGATACGTGGGTTTGAGTAGGGTGATCATGGCTCGGCACAACATCGAGGGCCGAAGGGCCTGTTCTGTGCTGTACTGTTCTATCTATCTAATAGGCTGGCTCTGTTGTGAGTATATTAAAACCGCTATTCTAATATTCTAATAGAATGCTTGAAGCACGTGTCCGTAGAATGGTTGGTTCCAACAGGAGTGTAATGTGTGTGTGCAGCTGCAGCTTGTCAGCCTCCCCCGAGTGTCAACCACGGACCCGGTGAATCCAGCACCGTTTCTCGTTGGAATCGATTGTGTTCCACGTGCGCCGGAGCGCCCCCCCCCACCCCCCAGTTCCGGTCGCTGAATCGGTCCAGGTTCGGCGCCAGCTTTCCTTGTCGTGAAATTCCACCAATCCTTCGCCAGCGTCAAGACTTAGTCTCCGGAAGGGAGAATCCCGCCCAAATTCTGAGGCCTTGTCTGACCTAAAAACAGGTCTTTTTTGGGCCCTTGGCCGGCTGACAAGTTGATTCTGATTGGTCGAGGGGTTGCAAAGGAGAATGTGCCAGGGAACTACTGCGTCGCACACCCCACCCAAAGCAGCTTGGCAGCCAATCAGGTACTTCTAAAACCGAGACCCTGTTGTAATGCTGGAATCCCAAACTGCCAATCTGTGCACAGCAAATTACCACAAACAGCGATGTGGTAATAACGTGTTAGAACCACCTCCCTGGCCTCCAGTTAATCCAGGCTGCAAATACAACCAGGATTGCTTTGTCTGGTTATAGTGTCGCACCTGGGTGGAGATGGTTAGCAGTTTCAAATTCCTAGGGGTGCACATCACCAACAATCTGTCCTGGTCCACCCACGTCGACGCTACCACCAAGAAAGCACAACAGCGCCTATACTTCCTCTGGAAACTAAGGAAATTCGGCATGTCCACATTGACTCTTACCAACTTTTACAGATGCACCATAGGGCAGCACGGTAGCATTGTGGATAGCACAATCGCTTCACAGCTCCAGGGTCCCAGGTTCGATTCCGGCTTGGGTCACTGTCTGTGCGGAGTCTGCACGTCCTCCCCGTGTGTGCGTGGGTTTCCTCCGGGTGCTCCGGTTTCTTCCCACAGTCCAAAGATGTGCAGGTTAGGTGGATTGGCCAGGCTAAATTGCCCTTAGTGTTGGGTGGTGTTACTGGGTTATGGGGATAGGGTGGAGGTGTTGACCTTGGGCAGGGTGCTCTTTCCAAGACCCGGTGCAGACTCGATGGGCTGAATGGCCTCCTTCTGCACTGTAAATTCTATGAAAGCAGCCTATCGGGCTGCATCACAGCCTGGTATGGCAACTGCTCGGCCCAGGACCGCAAGGAACTTCAGAGAGTCGTGAATACCGCCCAGTCCATCACACAAACCTGCCTCCCATCCATTGACTCCATCTACACCTCCCGCTGCCTGGGGAAAGCGGGCAGCATAATCAAAGACCCCTCCCACCCGGCTTACTCACCCTTCCAACTTCTTCCATCGGGCAGGAGATACAGAAGTCTGAGAACGCGCACAAACTGACTCAAAAACAGCTTCTTCCCCGCTGTTACCAGACTCCTAAATGACCCTCTTATGGACTGACCTCATTAACACTACACCCTGTATGCTTCACCTGATGCCGGTGTCTATGTGGCATTATGTGGAAACTGCTTCTGGATGGCCTGATGAGGTGTTGACTGTCTGGCTCATTGTCCTGTGGGTGAGCTATGTAGATGGTTTGGTGGAACTGTCAATTCCTGGGCCTTTGAAAATTGAAAAAATTGAAAATCGCTTATTGTCACGAGTAGGCTTCAATGAAGTTACTGTGAAAAGCCCCTAGTCGCCACATTCCGACGCCTGTCCGGGGAGGCTGGTACGGGAATCGAACCGTGCTGCTGGCCTGCTTGGTCTGCTTTAAAAGCCAGCGATTTAGCTGAGTGAGCTAAACCAGCCCGTTGGGATGGATGGAGGCGCCAATGGCATTTGTGGACTGTTCTCACACCCAATCTGGGGTCGGCTCCACTGTGGGGGGCATCCTCGGAGAGGCCATGCTTGAAGTCAGTCTTTGGCTATTGTTTTAACGTTAACGTCTCTTTGGGGGTGGGGGGGGGCGGAGGGGCGGGGTGTGATTCACACACAGGCTGCTGTTCCGTGACCATTTAACAAAACAGCTTTTCCTTCCCCACTAACTGTTCCAAAGTGCAAACTCATAAACCATCACTGGGGGGCGGGGGGGGGGGGGGGTTTGAACCTTCCACAGGGAGGAGGGATGATATTTGTAGGGTTAGGGTTGGAGAGAAGCTGGGGTGAAGCGGATTGAGGGGAGATTTGATCGAGGTGAATGAGGTGGGATTAGACAAGGAAAAGTGAATGCCGGGAGTTGATGGAATGAGGACATGCGGGGCATCGATCTAGGGTTTTGGGTCAGAGACGTGGAAGATCCTTTGTACGTAGTGAGTGTGGGGGGGGGGGGGGGGGGGGGGTGCTTGAAATGGAGGCAACAAAAGGGAGATTGAGATGGGCACCTACAAAGAACAAAGAACAAAGAAAAGTACAGCACAGGAACAGGCCATTCGGCCCTCCAAGCCTGTGCCGACCATGCTGCCCATCTAATCTAAAATCTTCTACACTTCCTGGGTCCGTATCCCTCTATTCCCATCCTATTCATGTATTTGTCAAGATGCCCCTTAAATGTCACTATCGTCCCTGCTTCCACCACCTCCTCCGGCAGCGAGTTCCAGGCACCCACTACCCACTGTGTAAAAAACTTGCCTCGTACATCTCCTCTAAACCTTGCCCCTCGCACCTTAAACCTATGCCCCCTAGTAATTGACCCCTCTACCCTGGGGAAAAGCCTCTGATTATCCACTCGGTCTATGCCCCATAATTTTGTAGACCTCTATCAGCTCGCCCCTCAACCTCCGTCATTCCAGTGAGAACAAACCGAGTTTATTCAACCGCTCCTCATAGCTAATGCCCTCCATACCAGGCAACATCCTGGTAAATCTCTTCCGCACCCTCTCTAAAGCCTCCACATCCTTCTGGTAGTGTGGCGACCAGAATTGAACATTATACTCCAAGCGTGGCCTAACTAAGGTTCTATACAGCTGCAACATGACTTGCCAATTCTTATATTCAATGACCCGGCCAATGAAGGCAAGCATGCCGTATGCCTTCTTGACTACCTTCTCCAGCTGTGTTGCCCCTTTCAGTGACCTGTGGACCTGTACACCTAGATCTCTCTGACTGTCAATACTCTTGAGGGTTCTACCATTCACTGTATATTCCCTACCTGTATTAGACCTTCCAAAATGCATTACCTCACATTTGTCCGGATTAAACTCCATCTGCCATCTCTCTGCCCAAGTGTCCAAACGATCTAAATCCTGCTGTATCATCTGACAGTCCTCATTGCTATCCGCAATTCCACCAACCTTTGTGTCGTCTGCAAACTTACTAATCAGACCAGTTACATTTTCCTCCAAATCATTTATATATACTACAAACAGCAAAGGTCCCAGCACTGATCCCTGCGGAACATCACTAGTCACAGCCCTCCAATCAGAAAAGCACCCTTCCATTGCTACTCTCTGCCTTCTATGACCTAGCCAGTTCTGTATCCACCTTGCCAGCTCACCTCTGATCCCGTGTGACTTCATCTTTTGTACCAGTCTGCCCTGAGGGACCTTGTCAAAGGCTTTACTGATATAGACAACATCCACTGCCCTACCTGCATCAATCATCTTTGTGACCTCCTCGAAAAACTCTATCAAGTTAATGAGACACGACCTCCCCTTCACAAAACCATGCTGCCTCTCACTAATACGTCCACTTGCTTCCAAATGGGAGTAGATCCTGTCTCAAAGAATTCTTTCCAGTCATTTCCCTACCACTGACGTAAGGCTCACTGGCCTGTAGTTCCCTGGATTATCCTTGCTACCCTTCTTAAACAAAGGAACAACATTGGCTATTCTCCAGTCCTCTGGGACATCACCTGAAGACAGTGAGGATCCAAAGATTTCTGTCAAGCCCTCAGCAATTTCCTCTCCTGCCTCCTTCAGTATTCTGGGGTAGATCCCATCAGGCCCTGGGGACTTATCCACCTTAATATTTTTCAAGACGCCCAACACCTCGTCTTTTTGGATCTCAATGTGACCCAGGCTATCTACACACCCTTCTCCAGACTCAACATCCACCAATTCCTTCTCTTTGGTGAATACTGATGCAAAGTATTCATTTAGTACCTCGCCCATTTCCTCTGACTCCACACATAGATTCCATCCCCTATCCTTCAGTGGGTCAACCCTTTCCCTGGCTACCCTCTTGCTTTTTATGTACGTGCAAAAAGCCGTGGGATTTTCCTTAACCCTATTTGCCAATGACTTTTCGTGACCCCTTTCAGCCCTCCTGATTCCTTGCTTCAGTTCATTCCTACTTTCCTTCTATTCCACACAGGCTTCGTCTGTTCCCAGCCTTCTAGCCCTGAAAAATGCCTCCTTTTTCTTTTTGACGAGGCCGACAATATCTCTCGTTATCCATGGTTCCCGAAATTTGTCGTATTTATCCTTCCGCACAGGAACATGCCGGTCCTGAATTCCTTTCAACTGACATTTGAAATCCTCCCACATGTCAGATGTTGATTTACCCTCAAACATCTGCCCCCAATCTAGGTTCTTCAGTTCCCGCCTAATATTGTTATAATTAGCCTTCCCCAATTTAGCACATTCACCCTAGGACCACTCTTATCCTTGTCCGCCAGCAATTTAAAACTTACTAAATTGTGGTCACTGTTCCCAAAATGCTCACCTACTGAAACTTCTACCACCTGGCCGGGCTCATTCGCCAATACCAGGTCCAGTACAGCCCCTTCTCTAATTGGACTGTCTACATAAGGAAAACAACCTTGAGGAAAACAAAACCTCCAAATATGTGCAGGTTAGGTGGGGTTACGGGGATAGGTCGGGGGAGTGGGCCTAGGTAGGGTGCTCTTTCAGTGGGCTGGTGCAGACTAGATGGGCCGAATGACCTACTGCTGCACGTTAGGAAACCCGTGAGGCTGAGGGGAGAGAGTGGGGGTGGGGGGCAGGACTGGCTGTTTGCTCTACAGAGGGCTAGCAAGGATTCGATGGGCTGAATGGACTGAATTCTGAGCCGCAGTAACGCTGTGGAGGGAATTTTCCATTCTCCGCCCCAAATCCCGTGGCGATGGTGGGAATTCATAGAACATACAGTGCAGAAGGAGGCCATTCGGCCCATCGAGTCTCCACCGACCCACTTAAGCCCTCACTTCCACCCTATCCCCATAACCCCATCTAACCTTTTTGGTCACTCAGGGCAATTTATCACGGCCAATCCACCTAACCTGCACGTCTTTGGACACTAAGGGACAATTTAGCATGGTCAATCCACCTAACCTGCACGTCTTTGGACACTAAGGGACAATTTAGCACGGCCAATCCACCTAACCTGCACGTGTTTGGACTGTGGGAGGAAACCGGAGCACCCGAAGGAAACTCACACAGACACGGGGAGAACGTGCAGACTCCGCACAGACAGTGACCCAGCTGGGACTCGAACCTGGGACCCTGACGCTGTGAAGCCACAGTGCTATCCACTGTGCTACCCTGCCGCCCATTCACAGCAAATGGCGTGAAAACGGATTAATGCCCTTACCCGCTCTGCCAGGGTGGGTGAACCCTCAGCTGACTGAATGGTACAGGGGACAAGGGTCCTCGAGGCAAGGGCGTCATCTGTGCAGCCAATCAGGAAAGAGCTACTCACGTCGGCACGGCGATTAGCACGGCTGCCTCACAGCGCCAGGGACCCGGGTTCAATTCCAGCCTCGGGTCACTGTCTGTGCGGAGTGTTTACGTTCTCCCCCGTGTCTGCGTGGGTTTCCTCCGGGTGCTCCGGTTTCCTCCCACCTTCCAAAAGATGTGCAGGTTCGGGTAGATTGGCCATGATAAATTGCATTCCACTCACTGTCCTCGGGAGCTGAAACTCCGACCCTGTTACTCTGACACAGAATTGCGTCGCCACTAATCTTCATAAACCGTGAGCAGCTGGTGCCATCTGGTGGCTATTCGAGAAACAGCAACATGCCACGGTCCTCAGCCAAGGAGGGGGTCAGCGTTGCTGCGAATTTGCAGAAAGCCTCGGAACGGTTTCCATGCCAACCTACAATGCCAGGAAAACCTAAACAACTTCCTCAAAAACAATGGGACAGCGCCAAGCGGCCCTGAGTGTAAGCCCGCACAGAGTTAGCGGTAACCGGGCGAACAGACCTTCACCTGAAGGGAGCCCAGATACAAGAAACCAAACCGGGCTGAAAAAAATTAGAATTTTCTAGATTCAGGTTCGGGGTCATGCAGCCTGCAAGAGATCCCTTTGCTGATGAGTTAGTCAATCTAACAGGTCTTTTTCAAATTGGCAGGCAGTGACTCGGAGGTTGTTGCTGGGATCCCAGCTATTCACAATATTGATCAATGATTTAGATGAGGGAACATAGAACATAGAACAGTACAGCACAGAACAGGCCCTTCGGCCCTCGATGTTGTGCCGAGCAATGATCACCCTACTCAAACCCACGTAGCCACCCTATACCCGTAACCCAACAACTCCCCCTTAACCTTACTTTTTTTAGGACACTACGGGCAATTTATCATGGCCAATCCACCTAACCCGCACATCTTTGGACTGTGGGAGGAAACCGGAGCACCCGGAGGACACCCACGCAGACACGGGGAGGACAAGCAGACTCCGCACAGACAGTGACCCAGCCGGGAATCGAACCTGGGACCCTGGAGCTGTGAAGCATTTATGCTAACCACCATGCTACCGTGCTGCCCAAGATCTCCATATTTGCGGATGACACCAAGTTGGGTGGGAGGGTGAGCTGTGAGGAGGATGCAGAGATCCTTCTGTGTGATTTAGACAAAGTTGGGTGAGTGGGAAAAAGCAATATAATTTGGATAAAGGTTATCCACTTTGGGAGGAAAAACGAGGAGGCAGAGACTATTATCTGAATGGCCATAAATTAGGAGAGGGGAGTGTGCAGCGGGACCTGGGTGTCCTTGTACACCAGTCCCTGAAGGTAAGCGTGCAGGTGCAGCAGGCGGTACAGAAGGCAAATGGCTTTCATTGCGAGAGGATTCGAGTACAGGAGCGGGGTGTCTTGCTGCAGTTACACAGGGCCTTGGTGAGGTCACACCTGGAGTATTGTGGACAGTTTTGGTCTCCTTCTCTGAGGAAGGATGTTCTTGCTATGGAGGGAGGACAGCGAAGGTTTACCTGGCTGATTCCTGGGATAGATGGACTGAAGTATGAGGAGAGATTGAATCGGTTAGGATTGTATTTGCTGGAGTTCAGAAGAATGAGGGGCGATCCCGTAGGAACCTATAAAATTCTAACAGGACTGGACAGGGTAGATGCAGGAAGGATGTTCCTGATGGTGAGGGTTGTCAGAACCAGGGGTCACAGAGGTAACGGGATGGACCATTTAGGACGGAGATGAGGAGACATTTCTTCACCCAGAGAGTGGGCGGCCTGTGGAACTCGTTGCCGCAGGAAGTAGCTGAGGTCAAAACATTGTTGGCGGGATGTGGCCAGGCTGACGGTGAAATTGGGAACGGCGATTGGGCGGAGAATTGGTCTTGAAGCTGAAATCGTCGCCGTTTCGTGCCAAATCGCAATTCTCCGGTGTCTCGACAGCGACGTCAACGCCTTCCACTCGGCACGTACAGTAAATCCGGGTCCGATCCGGGATTCTCCGGGGCCTCCGCGATTCTCCCCTCCACAGGGGGGGAATTCCCGACGGCGAGGCTCACTTGTGCTTTTATAAAAAGGAGGAATAGACGGCGTGACTGCTGAGGGAGGGGAAGAGGAGGCAGGACACGGAGAGGCCGTCCTTATACTGGCTCGGGGGGGGGGGGGGGGGGGGGCTGTGAGGGCCGGGGGCGGTGGGCGACGGGGGTGATCAGGGAACGGGCCATGGGGCTGGGGAAACCCCCCCCCCCCACCCCATGGGACCGGCGTGTCAGGCACGGACCGTGGCCGGAAGGCAGCCATCTTGCTGCGCAATCCACTGACTGCCCACCTTGACCCCTGGTCTGTAGACTGACACTGGCCATATGGGTGTTCCCCAGCACACCGCCCCCGCACCCCACCCTCCGCCATACCCCTCCCTGGCTGCCACCCGCTGGCTGGGCCTCAGGCGACACACCCAAGGGTAATGTCCACAGTAGCCCCTACAGGACAGCGCTGGTCGGGGGGATCGCAGAGCATACAGATGGCATGGGCACGCCAGCCAACAGTAACCCTGGCAATGGTGCCAGGTGTGGGGATGGGCGGGGGGGGGGGGGGGGGGAGATGTAGGGGCGGGGTCCATCTGGGACCATCGTCTAGCCCATGGACCCGGTTGAGCACGGGGAGGGGTGGGGGGGTTCGCACCATGCTAACGTGTCGACCTTTCACTCCCTGCAGATAATGGATATTGCAATTCAACCAGCGATGGTGGCTTTCCTCCTAGTCACCGTAGCCCTGGGGGGGGGGGTGCCCTGCGGCTGTACGAGCTGGAGCTGCTCGAGGCGGAGGAAGCTTCAGCAGCGGAGCGGGCAGCAGAGGGACAGGAGGCAGTCGCCCGGGATGGAGAGCCGGCCTCCCAACAGGCCGAGGAGGTGGTGCCAAGGAGACGCCGCATGAACGGTCGTGTGTACCGGCACCGCCTGCCATTCGAGGACCTGCCGGACCGGGCGTGCCGTCGGAGACTCCGGCTGAGCAGGGGGGGCAGTGCGACATATCTGCCAGATCGTGGTGCAGTTGGCACCGCGGGGGTATGGGGGAGGACACCCGCTCCCGGTAGCCAAGGTGACGATCGCCCCGAACGTCTACACCACGCGGTCCTTCCAGGCGTCAAGTGGGGACCTGTCCGGGATCTCACAGACCTCGGTGCACAGGTGCATCCACGCCGTCACGGAGGCCCTATATGCCAAGGCGGCACAATACATCCACTTCAATATGGACCGGACCTACCAGGATGCCCGGGCAGTGGGGTTCGCCGCCATTGCCGAAATGCCCGGGGTCCAGGGGGTGATCGACGGGGTGCACGTCGCCCTCCGGGCCCCTGCGGGCGACAGGCGGCTCTACACAAACCAAAAGGGGTTCCACTCGATAAACGTGCAGCTGGTGTGTGACCATCAGATGCACATCACGCCCGTCTGTGCCCGATACCCGGGCAGTGGGCACGACACCTTCACCCTGGCACGCTCGACGGTTCCCGGCCTCTTCGAGGTGCATCCCTAGCCACAGGGGTTACCCGCTGGGGGCGTGGCTGACGACCCCTATCCGGAGGCCAGAGGCCGCACTCAGCGGCCAGGAGTGTGATCGAGCGATGCTCCCGCAACCTGAAGATGTGGTTCAGGTGCCTGGACCGCTCTGGAGGCCCCCCCCCAGTATGATGCTGAGAGGGTCGCCCCCCCCCCAGTATGATGCTGAGAGGGCCCCCCCCCCAGTATGATGCTGAGAGGGTCGCCCCCCCCCCCCCAGTATGATGCTGAGAGGGTCGCCCCCCCCCCCCCAGTATGATGCTGAGAGGGTCGCCCCCCCCCCCCCCCAGTATGATGCTGAGAGGGTCTCCCCCCCGCCCCCCCAGTATGATGCTGAGAGGGTCTCCCCCCCCCCCTCATGGCGGCCTGCTGCATCCTCTACAACATCGTGCAGCAGAGGGGCGACGTGCTGGAGGAGGAGGAGGTGGAACATCAGTCCTTGCCCGAAGAGGAGGATCCGGGGGGGGGGGGGGGAGGTGGGCGCGAGAGGCTTCACAACGTGCAGGGCCAAATCGCACGGGACGCTCTGATCGCCTCCAGGTTCACCGACTGGGGGCACTAGCCAGGGACACGGTCCCCCCCGGCTACACCATCCCATAAACAACTTCCTTGTGCCAACCACCCTTCCCCATCCCCCCCTTGCAACCCCCTCCGTGGTTCCTACCAGCCTCACCACGGGATGTGGGCCCTGGTAACATCGGGTCTGGTCCCTGGGATGGAGGACGATGGCGACCCGCTCTGCGAGGGGCTCCACATCGTTCGACATTGCCTGATGGCTGCCCTTGGCAGCACCTTCCACCTGGGAGACCCCCGCATGCGAGGTGGCCGTTTCATCACATTGTCCAATGGTGCCAACTTAACTGGTGTCGACCCTTCTGCCAGTACGGGACCTATCACTGCGCCTAGGGGGTTCCCCAGATGTACAGCGGCAGTGGAGGTGGCCTCTCCTGTGACTCCTGCCCTGCAATGAGGGTCCCGGCCTGGATGGGCCCGGCTACGGCTCAGGCTTTCCGGGTGGCACGGTGCCACCCTGTCCTGCCCGCTGCCCGTAAGATGCACCAGGGACAGGAGTGGGGGGGGGGGGGGGGTCTGAGGTGCTGCGCTGTTCCGGCGTCTCCCCTTCAGGAGCCACCAGCACAGGCCGATCACCTCCTCAAGGCCCCCCCTGGCTACTCCATGGGACGGGGGTGTGAGCGGAGCCAAGCCCCGAGGCTCCCCCTTCGCCACGTGGCGCAGCCAGCCCTGGAAGCCCGCTCTGGTATCGATCAGGGTCTGTACGCTGGCGGCCATGGAGCACAGGGGAGTGAACCACCTCCCTCTGGGACTGGGCCACCCTGCCCAGAGTCTGTGACATGCTGGCCAGGGCCTGGGCAATGCCGCCGACCTTCCCAGCCATGGCCCGCTGTGACTGGGCCATGCTGAGGAGCGGCGCTGCAATGTCCAGGCGGCTCTGGCACACGGCTGCCAGTGAGAGGGCAGCCCTGTCCTGGGCCTCGGCCCCCGGCTGCACAGAGTGCCCCAGGCCTTGGACATAGAATCATAGAACATACAGTGCAGAAGGAGGCCATTCGGCCCATCGGGTCTGCACCGGCCCGTGGAAAGAGCACCTACTTAAGCCCGCACCTCCACCTTATCCCCGTAGCACAGTAACCCCAGCTAACCTTGGCCAATCCACCTAACCTGCACATCTTTGGGCTGTGGGAGGAAACCGGAGCACCCGGAGGAAACCCACGCACACACGGGGAGGACGTGCAGACTCCGCACAGTCACCCAAGGCCAGAATTGAATCCAGGAGCTGTGAGGCAGCAGTGCTAACCACCGTGCCACACAGGTACATAGATACATAGATACATAGGAGATAGGAGGAGGAGGAGGCCTTTTGGCCCTTCGAGTCTGCTCCGCCGTTCATCGCGATCATGGCTGATCATCCAACTCAATAGCCTAATCCTGCTTTCTCCCCATAGCCTTTGATCCCATTCCCCCCAAGTGCTATATCCAGCCGCCTCTTGAATATATTCAAAGTTTAACATCAACTACTTCCTGTGGTAATGAATTCCACAGGCTCACCACTCTTTGGGTGAAGAAATGTCTCCTCATCTCTGTCTGAAACGTCCTCCCCGTGTGTGCGTGGGTTTCCTCCGGGTGCTCCGGTTTCCTCCCACAGTCCAAAGATGTGCGGGTTAGGTGGATTGGCCCTGCTAAATTGCCCGTAGTGTAAGGTTAATGGGGGGATTGTTGGGTTACGGGTATACGGGTTACGTGGGTTTAAGTAGGGTGATCATTGCTCAGCACAACATCGAGGGCCGAAGGGCCTGTTCTGTGCTGTACTGTTCTATGTTCTATGTTCTATGGTTTACCCTGAATCCTCAGGCTGTGACCCCTGGTTCTGGATACACCTATCATTGGTAACATCTTCCCTACATCTACCCTGTCTAGTCCTGTTAGAATTTTATAAGTCTCTTTGAGATCCCCCCTCATTCTTCTGAACTCCAGCGAGAACAATCCCAACCTAGTCAATGTCTCCTCCTCTGACAGTCCCGCCATCCCTGGAATCAGTCTGGTAAACCTTCGCTGCCCTCCCTCGAGAGCAAGAACATCCTTCCTCGGAGAAGGAGACCAAAACTGCCCACAATACTCCAAGTGTGCCCTCACCAAGGCCCTGTACAATTGCAGCAACACATCCCTGGTTCTATACTCGAAACCTCTCGCAATGAAGGCCAACATACCATTCGCCTTCTGTACCGCCTGCTGCACCTGCATGCTTACCTTCAGCAAATGGTGCACAAGGACACCCAGGTCCTACTGCACACTCCCCTCTCCCAATTTACAACCATTCAGGCAGTAATCTGCCTTCCTGTTTTTGCTTCCAAAGTGAATAACCTCACATTTATCCAAATTATACTGCATCTGCCATTGGTTTGCCCACTTGCCCAACCTGTCCAGATCTTCCTGTAGGATCCCTGCATCCTCGTCACAATTCACCCTCCCACCTAATTTGGTATCATCTGCAAACTTTGAAATGTTACATTTTGTTCCCTCATCCAAATCATTAATATATATTGTGAGTAGCTGGGGTCCCAGCACCGATCCCTGTGGTACCCCACTGGTTACTGCCTGCGAATTTGAAAAGGACCCATTAATCCCTATTCTTTGTTTCCTCACTGCCAAATAGTTTTCTATCCACGTCAATACATTTCCCCTAATGTCATGCGCTTTAATTTTGCACAATAATCTCTTAGTGGGACTTTGTCAAACGCCTTCTGAAAGTTCAAATATACCACATCGACTGGCTCCCCCTTGTCGACTGTACTGGTTACCTCTTCAAAGAATTCCAACAGATTTATCAAGCATGATTTCCCCTTGATAAATCCATGCTGACTCTGACTGATCCTGCCACTGCTTTCTAAATGTTCCGCTATAAAGTCCCTGATAATGGATTCAAGCATTTTCCCCACTACCGATCTATAATTAGATCTTACTGGTCTATAATTCCCTGATTTCTCTCTACCTCCCTGTTTGAATATCGGAGTGACGTGAGCTACCCTCCAATCTGCAGCGACTGTTCCAGAGTCTATAGAATCCCGAAAGATGGCCACCAATGCATCCACTATTTCCAGAGCCACTTCCTTAAGCACTCTGGGATGCAGATTCTCAGGCCCTGGGGATTTATCCACCTACAATCCCATCAGTTTTCCCAACACCATTTCTCTACTAATGTTGATCTCCCTCAGTTCTTCTCTCTCACTAAACCTTTCATTCTCCAACATTTCTGGGATCTGATTTGTGTCCTCATTTGTGAATACAGAACCAAAGTATGGATTCAATTGCTCAGCCATTTTTCTGTCCCTTATTGTCTGTCTGTAAGGGGCCTACATTTCTCTTTACCAATCTCTTTCTCTTCACATATCTATGGAAACTCTGAGCATCAGTCTTTATGTTCCCTGCAAGCTTCCTTTCATACTGTACTTTCCCATTCTTAATCAATCCCTTGGTCCTTCTTTGCTGAATTGTAAACTGCTTCCAATCCTCAGACCTATTATTTTTCTTGGCCAATCTGCTTCTTCCTTGGATCGGATACTATTTCTAATTTCCTTTGTAAGCCATGGATTGGCCCTCTTACCCCCTTTGCGTTTGTACCAGACAGGAGTGAACAGTTGCTGTAGTTCCCCCAAGCGTTTCTTGAATGTTTGCCATTGTCTATCCACTGTCATCCCTTTGAGTAACTCTCGCCAATCTATCAAGGCCAACTCACGCCTCATATCCTCATAGTTCCCTTTATTAAGATTCAGCAGCCTAGTGTCTGAATCAACTACTTCACTCTCCATCTTGATAAAAAATTCTATCATGTTATGGTCGCTCATCCCCAAGGGGTCTCGTACAGCCAGATTGGCAATGATTCCCTTCTCATTACACAGTACCCAGTCTAAGATGGCCTGCTCTCTAGTTGGTTCCTCCACATATTGGTCAAGAAAACCATCCCGTATACATTCCGGGAATTCCTCCTCTACGGCATTGTGGCGAATTTGATTTGCCCAATCTATGTGAAGATAAAAATCAACCATGATCACCGATATTCCCTTATTGCATGCATCACTAATTTCTTGTTTAATGCCATTCCCAACCTCACCAATGCAGTTTGGGGGTTTATATCTGACGCCCACTAATGTTTTTTGTCCTTTGGTATTTCTCAACTCTACCCACACAGATTCCACATTGTCAGAGCTAATATCCTTTCTCACTATTGTGTTAATTTCCTCTTCAACCAGCAGTGCCACACCACCACCTTTTCTTTTATGCCTGTCCTTCTTAAATATTGAGAACCCTGGGACATTCAGTTCCACCCCTGTTCACCTTGTCGTATGAGGAACGGTTGAGGACTCTGGGTCTGTACTTGTTGGAGTTTAGGAGGATGAGGGGGGATCTTATTGAAATTTACAGGATACTGCGAGACCTGGATAGAGTGGACGTGGAGAGGATGTTTCCACTAGTAGGAAAAACTAGAACCAGAGGGCACCATCTCAGACTAAAGGGACGATCCTTTAAAACAAAGATGAGGAGGAATTTCTTCAGCCAGAGGGTGGTGAATCTGTGGAACTCTTCGCCGCAGAAGGCTGTGGAGGCCAAATCACTGAGTGTCTTTAAGACAGAGCTAGATAGGTTCTTGATTAATAAGGGGATCCGGGGTTATGGAGAGAAGGGCAGGAGAATGGGGATGAGAAAAACATCAGCCATGATCAAATAGCGGACAGACTCGATGGGCCGAGTGGCCTAATTCTGCTGCTATGCCTTATGGTCGGTGGAATTCCCTTCCTGAGAACAATGGAGGCTGGATCGTTGAATTTATTCGTGGTTGAACTCAACAGATTTTTCATTGAACAAGGGAGTTCAGAGTTATTTATCATAGAATTTACAGTGCAGAAGGAGGCCATTCAGCCCATTGAGTCTGCACCGGCCCTTACAAAGAGCAACCCACTCAAGCCCACGTATCCCAGCAACCCAGCAACCCCCACTTAACCTTTTTGGACACTGAGGGCAATTTAGCATGGCCAACCCGCACATCTTTGGACTGTGGGAGGAAACCGGAGCACCCGGAGGAAACCCACGCACACACACGGGGAGGATGTGCAGACTCCGCACAGACAGTGACCCAGCCGGGAATCGAACCCAGGACCCTGGAGCGGTGGAGCAACTGTGCTAACCACTATGCTACCGTGCTGCCCTAATGGTGGGGAGGGGGAGGAAGGGGGGGTTGAAGGAAAGTGGGGTTAAGGCCACACACCGGGTCACCCACGATCTTATTGGCCGTCAGAGCAGACTCGAAGGGCTGAATGGCCTCCTGCTGCTCCCGGGTGTTCCGTTCCACTGGCACGACTGGGGGGCGGGGGGCGGGAGAGGGGGGGGGATTTGAGATTCATCACCACCCCCCCCCCCTTGCTGTCACCAACCGAGCCACCGGGGGCGCCAGTGGAGCATTGCCGCCGGCATCTTGCTGATCGCTGTGGGGTAGCCCGGGGGAGACACTGGAATCCAGCAGAGGGCGCTGTGGGCTGGGAATCAGCCCCGAACAAGGTTCCTGTTTGGACTCGATGACAGGGAAATTCCACTCCTTCCAGCTTCGATAAACGCAAATAATTTGACAATCGAGGCGGGGGAGGGGAGGGGGAAGCTGGGGAAAATGCTTCGGAGAATTAAACCTAAGAGGGGTTGGTGTCGGAAGCAGAGATTGTGGGAGGAGACGGGAACCCGATAGTTTAGAATTCTTCAAATTGGGCAATTGCGATTGCCTCACAAGGGGCAAAGGTCAAATAAACACATAATTGTTGAAATTATGTTCGAGAGGGGCTTTTTATTGACAAGGGCGCCGTAATTTCTAAAAGATGACACTTCCTCTTGTCTACGGGATGTTACATCATGCCCAATTTCCTACTCTCGGCAAAGTGATGGTAGAAGAGGTTGTCCCTTCGGCCCATCATTCACCCGGGATGACCCTGCACCATTGAGCTGTCTCTCACATAAGTCCGTTTCTTTTTAGCCTCCTCTGCTCCCTCACTCCATCCCGAACGTCGATGGTGGTCGATGGAAAAACGTCCCGAGAGGTTCACCTTTCGGCCCGTACCCAAGGGCCCTTGACCTTTACTGACCCAGAATTCCACCTTTCGGCCCGTATCCAAGGGCCCTTGACCTTTACTGACCCAGAATTCCACCTTTCGGCCCGTATCCAAGGGCCCTTGACCTTTACTGACCCAGAATTCCACCTTTCGGCCCGTATCCAAGGGCCCTTGACCTTTACTGACCCAGAATTCCACTGCGCGCTTCCTTTAGAATGGCACCAATGACCCTCAATGTCACTTTCTGCACTTTGAGACTGCCCTCCGTTTGAATTTCAACTCCATGTCAGAGTGGCACAGTGGGGTGTCCCTGGATAGTAATCCAGCGACCAGGATAATGATCTGGGGACCCGGGTTCCAATCCCACTACGGCAGGTGATGGAATTAAAACTCAATAATACATCTCAAATTAGAAAGTCTAATGGTGACCATGAAACCATTGTCATTGTCGCAAAACTCATCTGGTTCACGAATGTCCTTTTGGGAAGGAAATCTGCCGTCCTTACCCGGTCTGGCCTACGTGTGGTTGACCCTTCACTGTCTCCCTGAAGGGCAATTAGGGATGGACAATAAATGTTGGCACAGCCAGCGACGCCCACGTCCCATGAACGAATTTTTAAAAAAGTTTGTCATTGAATATCCAATTCTTTCTCTCTCTCTTTCTCTCGCTCTCTGCCATGACGGACGAATGATCGAGCCGGGAATGTGGGGGCTTTGATCAGTACATTCGCAGGTGACACAGAAAGCGGTGGTGTGGGAAATAGCAGGGAGGAAAAGGGGGCGGGATTCTCCGACCCTCTGTGCCGAAATCGGGCTCGGCGCAGGGGGCGGAGAATGGGCGTCAATCCCGAGCTCGGGTCCGACGGCGTTCCCGCGATTCTCCAGTCCCCGGAGAATCGCCGCCGATCGCTGCGCGCTCTACACTGGTCGGGGGCCATCGAAAGAGGCGATTCACCGAGTGCAGCCGGCCAAGTTTCCGACGGTGTGGTTCTCCCATGGTTCCACTCGGCGGGCACTCCGATAGCGGCTGCGGACTCAGTCCGCGGCCGCCCTGGTGGGGGGGGGGGAATCATTCACCAGGGGGGGCCTCCAGGACAGCCAGGCTACTGATCGGGGGCCACCGATCTGCGGGTGCGCCCATTCTGGCGGGGGGGGGGCTATATCAGCCATGCCGCACAGGGCCGCCGCCGTGCGCATGCGTGGACCCCTCACCGGAAGTGCAGGGCCCCGTATCGACAGCCAGAGCTGCGAGGGGCCACTCCAAGGCCCTGCTAGCCCCCTGCAAATCGCAGAATCACCCTGGACTTTCTCCGGGTAAGTCCAGAGTGATTCGCCTGCGTTTTTTCGCAGGCGTGGGGGCATAGCCCCATTACTGGAGAATCTCACCCCTTCGATTACAGGATGATATAGACGGGCGGGTCAGACGGACAGAACAGTGGCAAATGGAATTTAACCCTGCAAAGTGTGAGGCATTTTGGGAGGACTATGGAGACTAGGGAATGCACAATGAATGGTCGGGTAGCTGGGACGTACAGAGGATCAGAGGGACATTGGGGTGCAGGTCCACAGATCCCTGAAGACAGCAGACAGGCCGAGAAGGTGGCTAAGAAGCATATGGGATACTTGCCTTTATAAACCGAGGCATTAATATTAGAGCAGGGAGGTTATGATGGAGCTGTATACAACACTGGTTAAACCCCAGCTGGAGTACTGTACGGAGTTCTGGTCGTCTCACTATAGGAAGGATGTGGTATAGGAAGGAGAGGGTACGGAGGAGATTCACCAGGATGTTCCTGGGATGGAACGTTTCAGCTATGGAGAGAGGCTGGTTAGGCCGGGGTTGGTTCCCTTGAAGCGGATAAGGCCGAGGGGGGGGGGGGGGCCTGATTGAGGTGTATCAAATTATGAGGGACATGGATGGGGTGGATAGGGAGGAACCTTTTTTGCCCTCGACAGAGGGGTCAATAACCAGGGGCATAGATTTCAGGTAAGGGGCAGGAGATGTCGAGGAGATTTAGAGGGGATTCGGGAAAAATGTTTTTCACCCAGAGGGTGGTGGGAATCTGGAACTCGCTGTCTGAAAGGGTGGCGGAGGCGGGAACCCTCACAACTATTGAGAAGCATTTCGAGGAGCACATGTCACACCATTGCAGACAAAGCCACGGACCAACTCTTTACCTCTCTCAGAGCTTCCTCGCTGCTGCCGACTTTCAAACACCAATCTCAGCATCACCTGGAACACGACTGAGATTGTGCGGCAAGCCACAGGGGACATTTCGATCAGCTTCAGAGGGACGGAGTCAGATCAAAGTTGGCAATTTTTAAAGAACGTAATTTATTTTCCACATGCCAATGTCATGGGCAAGACAGCCTTGGTTCCCCATCCCGAATTGCCCCTCGAGAAGGTGGTTGGTGAGCCGCCTTCTCGAGACGCTGCCCTCCACTTGGCGTAGGTACACCCACTGTGCTGTTAGGGAGGGAGTTCCAGGGTGTTGCCCCAGCGACGGTGAAGGAACGGCCAATTTATTTCCAAGTCAGGGTGGTGGCTGACTTGGAGGGGATGGTCATTGCCTGGCACTTGTGTGGCGGGAATGTAACTTGCCGCTCGTCAGCCTAACCTGGATATCGCCCAGACCTTGCTGCGAGATGGACATGGACTGCTTCATTAGCTGAGGAGTCACGAATGGTGCTGAACATTGTGGAGGGAAGGTCATTGCTGAAGCAGCTGAAGACGGTTGGGGCCTAGGACACTACCCTGAGGAACTCCTGCAGTGATGTCCTGGGACTGAGGTGATTGACTTGGAAACATAGAAAACAGGAGCAGGGGGAGTCCATTTGGCCCTTCTAGCCTGCTCTGCCAATCATTATGATCATTGCTTTTTTTTTTTCTTTTTTTTTTTTAAATTTAGATTAGCCAATTATTTTTTCCAATTAAGGGGCAATTTAGCGTGGGCCAATCCACCTACTCTGCACATTTTTGGGTTGTGGGGGCGAAACCCACGCAGACACGGGGAGAATGTGCAAACTCCACACGGACAGTGACCCAGAGCCGGGATCGAACCTGGGACCTCAGCGCCGTGAGGCGGTTGTGCTAACCACTAGGCCACCGTGCTGCCCTCATTATGATCATTGCTGATCAGTAGCCTCATCCCGTCTTCTCCCACATCCTTTGATCCCCAAGTGCCGTATCTAACTGCTTCTTGAGAACATGCAATGTTTTGGCCCCAACTACTTCCTGTGGGAATGAATTCCACAGGCCGACCACTCTCTGGGTGAAGATATTTCTCCTCATCCCTGTCCTGAATGGTCCACCCCATATCCTCAGACTGTGACCCCTGGTTCTGGACACCCCCCCCCCCCCCCCTCCCACCCCCCGCCATCGGAAACATCCTTCCTGCATCTACCCAGTCCAGCCCTGTTAGAATTTGATAGGTTTCTATGAGAACCGCCCCCTCGTTCCTCTGAACTCCAGCGAATACGATCAGGCTGGTAAACCTTCCAGTGGGAAGTTTTGCCCCGATTCCCATTGATCTCAATTCAGAGAGATGTGAGGTAATACAGCTTGGGCGGGAAAATATGGAAATGACTTGTTGCTCGGAAGGTGTGGGTCTGGGTGGGGGCGAGGAACACAGTGATCTCAGCGTACAAACAAGTCGACCAACAAAACTTGTGCGACAGGTTAGCACTAGGCTTAATTTCTCGAAGGAAAGAATTGAAAAGTAGGGAGTTCTTGCCTAACCTGACCTGAACCTTGGGTAGACCGCACTTTAGAGAGCTGAGTACTGTGGTGATATGCATTACTGTAAATACACAAGGGGTTAATGTAAATACACTACGTAAACACTAGAGGGAGCACCAGAGACGTCATGACACACAGACATACAGCTGATGAACACATAGAATAGGACACGACCAATGGGCAGTCAAGACACCCAGAGGTGACACTACCACAAGGGGGCATTACACAACCCATATATAAGGACAGGGCCCACATGCTCTGTCTCTTTCCACAGGCGACACTTAGAGAGTAGGACAGGGGCAGATCAGAAGCATCACACCCACCACGTGGCTTAGAGCAGACTGGTTAGTTAGACTGAGTTACTATAGCAAGATTAGCAGGAGAGTCGAACTCATAGAGAACTGTGACAATGGTTCAATAAATCACATTGAACTTACTTCAAAGTCTGGAGTATCTTTTGGTCGAAACTGCATCGAGTTGCAGCCTGTGTTATCCCAGAGTACATAACACAACAAATACAGTCCTCGTCGCCTGATTATAGAAAGGATTAAGAGACGCTGGACAGGATGTAGAGAGGGTTTACAAGGATGATATCAGAAATGTGCGGGTTCATGGCCAGGGCCAGCCCCAGACCTTCCGGGTACTAGACAACCTTTTTTTGAGGCCATGCCCCAGGGTTTTGTGGGTTAGGGTGGAACTATGCCCAAAAGTAGCAGTCTTCGGGGTCTCAGACCAGCCAGAACACTTCATGGGGAGGGGGGAGGGGCTGACGCCCTAGCCTTTGCCTTCCCTGACCGCCCGCCGGAGAATCCTGCCCGGCTGGCGATCGGCAGCACCGCCCAAGGCTGCAGACCGGCTGACCGACCTTGCGGAATTCCTCAAATTGGAGAATATAAACATTTGCCATCTGAAGATCGCTCCCACAGCCGTTCACCAACTTGCTCCAGCATCTGCTCGCAGCCAGCAACCAATGGGGTAAGACTGCGCCCCTTATCTTCTGAACAGAAGGCTTGACGGGGGAACGAGGGCGGTACGGCGGCACATGGTTAGCACTGCTGCCTCACAGCAGTTCACAGCGGGTTCGATTCCAGCCTCGGGTGACTGGCTCTGTGGAGTCTGCACGTTCTCCCCGTGTGCGCGTGGGTTTCCTCCGGGTGCTCCGGTTTCCTCCCACAGTCCAAAGACGTGCAGGTTAGGCGGATTGGCCATGATAAAGTACCCCTTAGTGTGCAAAAAGGATAGGGCGGGTTATTGGGATAGGGTGGAGGCGTGGGCTTGTGTAGGGTGCTCGTTCCAAGGTCTGGTGCAGACTCGATGGGCCGAATGGCCTCCTTCTGCACTGAAAATTCTATGAGGAGCGGGATTTTTGGCGGCGGAGGAGGCCCACTAACAGGATCCGCCGATCCCACCATTATCAACGGGACATCCCATCGGTCCCTCGGTCGCTAGGAAACCTGTGCCCCGGCACGGGATTGGACGTTCCCACTGGCGTGAACAGCTGGTGAATCCTGCCTGAGGTGTTTAAAATGCAGGGGCTGGTTTAGCACAGTGGGCTAAACAGCTGGCTTGTAATGCGGAACAAGGCCAGTAGCGCGGGTTCAATTCCAGTACCGGCCTCCCCGAACAGGCGCCGGAATGTGGCGACTAGGGGCTTTTCACAGTAACTTCATTTGAAGCCTACTCGTGCCAATAAGCGATTATTATTATTATATTCTGGTAGGTTTTGATGGAGTGGATTTGGAGAGTATGTTTCCCCATGGTGGGGATGAGCATAAACTGGAGGTCGTCAACATTCCCTAAGAGATCCAATCGGGAATTCAGAAGGATTTTCTTTATCCAGGGAATGGTGAGAAGGCGGAACTCGCTCGCCCAGGGAGTGGTTGAGGGGAATAGCGTAGATATATTTAAGGAGAAGATAGGCAAGGATACGAGGGGAAGGGAATAAAGGTTTAGATGAGGAGGTGGTGGAAGCCGGGACGATAGTGACGTTTAAGGAGCATCTTGACAAATACATGAATGGGATGGGAATAGAGGGATACGGACCACGGAAGTGTAGAAGGTTTTAGGTTAGACAGGCAGCATGGTCAGCACAGGCTTGGAGGGCCGAAGGGCCTGTTCCTGTGCTGTACTTTTCTTTGTTCTCTGTTATTATTGAGCTCAGGTGGAGTATAAACACAGGTTGGCTCGAGATGGGCTCGTTGATGTAACCTTTGGTCAAATGCTGCCTCGGTGTCAAGGGCCCCTGGAGTTCAGCTCTTTTGTCCATGTTTGAACCAAGGCTGCAATGAGGTCAAAGTCTGTCTGGCCCTGGGGGGGGGGGGGGGGGGAGCCCAAACTGAGCGGCAGGGAACAGATTATTGCTGAGTAAGTGCCGTGTGATCGCGATGTCGGCCATTTTGCGCTCGACCGAGAGTGGGCCGACGGGGTGGTAATTGGCCGGGTTGGAATGACCCTGTTTCCTGTGTACGGGAACAATCTTCCACATTGCCCCGGGTCGATGCCAGTGTTGTGGTTGTACCGGAACATCTTAGCCAGGGGCGCGCGGCAAGTCCGGGGGCACAGTTCCTCAAATCGGGCCATTGCTTTCGGCTCCTGTTCCAAACTTTGTTTTCAAACTATTAACTTCGTCCCCCGCCAGACAACAATCTGAGATTCCAACACTTTGTACTGCTCACAGCCTCGCTGTCACTTGTCACCCCGAGGCGATCTCCCCACCTCGCATTCAGCAAGAACTTCCCATTTCCACCTCCGTAACACTGCCCGACCTGTCCCGTTGCAGCACATCTCCCCTGTGCCTTCGTTACTGCCGGGCTCGTCTATCCCAATGCCCCCCCTGACCGCTCTCCCATGTTCTCTTTGAGGTCATTACAAACTTTGCCGTCCCTGTCTTAACTCACGCAAATCCCATTCTCCTGTCCTCCCCTGCTCCCCCCCCCCCTCCACTCCCCCCACGGGATATCTGCAGTCCTCTAATTCTCGCCTCTTGCACATTCCCAATCAAAATGGCCGGCAATGGCGGCCAAGCCTTCAGTTCCCTGGGCCCCCAGCTCTGGGATACCCTCCTGAAACCTCTCCACCTTGAACCCCTCCTGCGAGACACCCCTTAAAGCCTCTTTCACCACAGATTTGGTAATCTGACCTAATATCTCCTTGTGTGGCTGTGCTGCAGTACTTTGTTCACCTAAAGCAGCTTGGGATGTTTCCTTACATTAAAGGGGCTATATAAATGTAAAGTTGTTGTTATTGGTGATGGTGGTACGCCAGCCAGAATGTTGTCGAGGTCCGACAGCCTTTGCCGTCTCCAGTGCCCCCAGCCATTTCTTGGCCTTGTCAAAAGGTCAGCGGGTTAGGTGGATCGGCCATGCTAAATTGCCCCTTAGTGTCCAAAGATGTGCGGTGGATTGAGTAAATCCGATCAGCTGCCTCTTCTGCTTCACTACTCCCTTCCACGAGCCCACCGGACCAAACTGTCTCTCAATGTCATCCTTTCCCCCCCCCCCCCCCCCCCCCCCCCAGCCCTGAACCCACATCTTTCTCTAGTTTCTCCCCCATCTCCCCTCATGCCCTCGAGGAGCTCATCTTGTCCATGAGACCCGGCTCCTGCTGGGTGAGGTGGATTGGTCGTGCTAAATTGTCCCTTAGTGTCCAAAGCCCGAACACCAGCAGGGGCTGGTTTAGCTCACCAGGCTAAATCGCTGGCTTTTAAAGCAGACCAAGCAGGCCAGCAGCACGGTTCGATTCCCGCACCAGCCTCCCCGGACAGGCGCCGGAATGTGGCGACTAAGGGCTTTTCACAGTAACTTCATTGAAGCCTACTCGTGACAATAAGCGATTTTCATTTCATTTCATTTTCAGGTTGAGTGGGTTGGCCGTGCTAAATTGTCCCTTAGTGTCCAAAGATGTGCAGGTTCGTTGGATTGGCTGTACTAAATTGTACTTAGTGTCCAAAGATGTGCAGGTTGGGTGGATTGGCCGTGTTAAATTGCCCCTTAGTGTCCAAAGATGTGCAGGTTGGGTGGATTGGCCGTGCTAAATTGCCCCTTAGTGTCCAAAGATGTGCAGGTTGGGTGGATTGGCCATAGAACATAGAACAGTACAGCACAGAACAGGCCCTTCGGCCTTCGATGTTGTGCCGAGCAATGATCACCCTACTCAAACCCACGTATCCACCCTATACCCGTAACCCAACAACCCCCCCTTAACCTTACTTTTTAGGACACTACGGGCAATTTAGCATGCCCAGTCCACCTAACCCGCACATCTTTGGACTGTGGGAGGAAACCGGAGCACCCGGAGGAAACCCACGCACACACGGGGAGGACGTGCAGACTCCGCACAGACAGTGACCCAGCCGGGAATCAAACCTGGGACCCTGGAGCTGTGAAGCATTTATGCTAACCACCATGCTACCGTTAAATGCCATGTTAAATTGCCCTTAGAGTCCAAAGTTTAGGTGGGGTCACAGGGTCAGGGCCGGGAGTGGGCCTAGGTAGGGGGCTCTTTCAGAGGGTCGGTGCAGACACGATGGGCCAAATGGCCTCCGTCTGCACGGTGGGGGTTCTGTGGGTTGTATGATCACGGCTGTGCTTGGAAACAAGTATCATTATCTTCTGCTGGTAATAAACACTTATCTCGTGATGCAACATTGAGACTGTACATCCCTGTGAAAATGGATTGTGTTTCGACATCGGGCGCTGTGCGCAGGCGTTTATCAGGTATTGCTTCTCATTTGCAAACTGGGACCTCAAACCCGGGAGTTTCCAGGTAATTACTGTAAATAACCCTCATGGCTTTCACACCAAAATGAAACAAAAGATTCTTATCAATGCTTCACGGCCTAGAACCTGGCAGGAAACATCGATTTACAATATTCACTGAATCCCTGGCACATCCACCGAGCTTATCTCCAATCTCGATCTCCCACGCAATTCCTTCATATTTTCCACCTGCTCGCAAACTCTCACCTGGTTTTAATCCCTCTTTCCAAAATGTGACCATGAGAGCTCAGCATGGGAATGGAGTTTATTTCCAATCTTATTCACAGATGCCAGGCAATGACCATCTCCTGCAAGAGAGGATCTAATCATCGCCCCCTTTGGCATTCAATGGCATTACCATCGCTGAGTCCCCCACAGTCAACATCCTGGGGGTTACCAATTGATCAGAAACTGAACTGCACTAGCCACATTCATCCCCCCCCCCCCCCCCCCCCCCCCCCCACCCCGCAAAGCCTGTCCACCATCTACAAGGCACAAGTCAGGAGTGTGATGGAATACTCTCCACTTGCCTGGATGAGCGCAGCTCCAACAACACTCAAAAAGCTCGACACCATCCAGGACAAAGCAGCCCCGATTGATTGCTCCCCTTCCACAAACATTCACTCCCTCCACCACCGACGCACAGTGGCAGCCGTGTGTCCCATCTACAAGATGCCCTGCAGTAACTCACCGAGGTTCCTCAAACAGCACCTTCCAAACCCACGACCGCTACCATCTAGAAGGACGAGGGCAGCAGATACCTGGGAACCCCACCACCTGGAGGTTCCCCTCCAACTCACTCACCGTCCCGACTTGGAAATATATCGGCCGTTTCTTCACTGTCGCTGGGGCAACATCCTGGAACTCCCTCCCTAACAGCACAGTGGGTGTACCTACACCTCAAGGAGGAAACATGGAAAATAGAAGCAGGAGGAGGCCATTCGGCCCTTTGAGTCTGCTCTGCCGTTCATAATGATCCGCGGCTGATCATCAAGTTCAATACCCTGATCCCGCCTTCCCCCACATCCCTTGATTCCTTTAGCCCCAAGAGTGATATCAAATTCCTTCTTGAACAACGTTTTCGCCTCAACTACTTTCTGTGGCAGTGAATTCCACAGATTCACCACTCTCTGGGTGAAGAAATTTCTTCTCACCTCAGTCCTAAAAGGTTGACCCCTTCTCCTCAAACTATGACCCCCTATTCCCGCCATCGGGAATATTCTTTCTGCATCCACCCTGTCTAATCCTGTTGGAATTTTGTAAGTTTTGAGCAGAACGGTGGCGCAGTGGTTAGCACTGCTGCCTCACGGCGCCGAGGTCCCAGGTTCGATTCTGGGTTACTGTCCGTGTGGAGTTTGCACATTCTCCCCGTGTTTACGTGGGTTTCTCCCCCACAACCCAAAAAAATGTGCAGGTTAGGTGGATTGGCCACATTAAATTGGCCCTTAATTGGAAAAAAAAATGCCTTGGATACTCTAAATTTAAAGAAAAAAAGAAGAATTTGTAAGTTTCTATGAGATCCCCTCTCACTTTCTAAACGCCAATGAATATAATCCTAACCGATTTAGTCTCTCCCCATATGACAGTCCGGCCCTCCCAGGAATCAGCCTGGTAAACCTTCGCAGTCCTCCCTCCATAGCAACAACATCCTTCCTCAGATAAGGTCACCAAAACTGCCCACAATACTCCAGGTGTGACCTCACCAATGCCGATACAATTGTGGTAAAATATCCCTATTCCTATTCTCAAATCCTCTCGCCATGAAGGCCAACATACCATTCGCCTTCGTTACTGCCGGCTGTACCTGCGCGCTTACTTTCAGCGACTGAAGCACGAGGACACCAAGGTCTCGCTGAGTATCCGCCTCTCTCAATTTACACCCATTCAAATAATAATCTGCCTTCCTATTTTTGCTACCGAAGCAGATCACCCACGCAGACATGGGAAGAACGTGCAAACCTCACGCAGATAGTCACCCAAGGCCGGAATTGAACCCGGGACTCTGGCACTGTGAGGCAACAGTGCTAACTCCTTTGAGAGAGTGTTGCTCTGTTTCTCTGGTTATAAATACAGCGGTCAATATGGTCGCCTTCCCTGATCCTAATTATGTTTGCCCTGGAGTGGCCAGGTATCTCTCGATATCGCCACAAGGTTCAAACCCAAATACTGATCAAAGAACCAATGCACCAGTTAGTTAGTTCAAAGTCAATACTATTTATTGACACACACAGTAATATCTACTCATTCACAAAATACCACAAACTAAACTATCTCTAACGCCTATACTTAACTTCGGGTGCCCACTCAGTCAGAGGAACAATGGCCGTTGTTCGGATCTGAGGCTGTTGGGTTCGAAGAGGTAACAGGAGAACAGTTGAAAAATGAAAATGAAAATCGCTTATTGTCACGCGTAGGCTTCAATGAAGTTACTGTGAAAAGCCCTTAGTCGCCACATTCCGGCGCCTGTCCGGGGAGGCTGGTACGGGAATCGAATCGAACCTGCCTCGGTCTGCTTTAAAAGCCAGCGATTTAGCCGAGTGAGCTAAACCAGCCGCTTAGTTAAGGTTGTCTATCTGGTAGCGAGCGTTGACCTTGGACTTACTGCTTCTGGTGCAGCTGGTGGACGGGTGTCTCCGCTTTGAGAGCCGAGACCAAGAGAGCGATTCTCTCTCGGGGGCTTCTTCTTATACCCAAAGGGGGCTTCGCGAGCCTTTGGGCGGGACTTGAACGTGGCCCCAATTAATTGGGCCGCATCTTGATCACTCGTATTGATCTTGACCAATAAAGGGGTGGGTGCCCCGATGGCTGGGCGTGTCCCAGGTGGCCGTTGGCCTGGCTTTGATTGTGTCTTTCTGGCGCCGGGGTGTCCGCTATAGTATCAGTTACTCGAGTGTCATTCCTTTGTTCCCGAAGGTGGGCCATCAATATGCTAATTGACCTACAGTTTCAGCCTCGTCTGGGAGTTGCCTTCTCAATTCGCATACAGGCTCTGTGCCTGCTTTCCTAGCATTGTCCATATTTCCCTCCAGTCATTGCAATCATCCATTTTGTATTCTGGAAGTGGTCAGCCCAGATGGCTACAAGAGAGAGAGCTGACTGGTGGTGATTTGACCCGAGGGTCACCACACCTCAGGCGAGGGGCAAGGTTGAGAAGGCGGGGGCCTTCCTGAATAACCTCAGCCAGTGCGGGAGTTGAGCCCGCGCTGCTGGCCTCGCTCTGCATCACGAACCAGCCGTCCAGCCGTCTGAACCTGGCACGCTGACAGGCAGTTTAAGGCTGCAGATGTGACGACCAGCGGAAACGACCCCCATCCCAGGAATGACCCTCAATCTGAGCCCCCTCCAGCCCCAGCGCGAGCCCCCCCCCTCCCTGTCCCTACCTCACATGAAGGAGCACCCTCCGCACCCTGCAGGCAAGTGTAGGGAGGGAGAGGGCAACCACCCATTTGCCCCTCCTCGGAGGGCTAGCCGGCAGGCCCCTTTTCCCTCGATTTGCACCAATTCACAGGACCCTCAGCTGGGGATGGGGGGGGGGGGGGGGGCTGGAACACCCCAAGAGGCCGGCGAATCGTGCCTCCTGCCCCTGAATGGGATTCAGATCTGCTCTAATGAGCTATTTGCAGGTTTTCCGCCAGGACTCGACGGAGGCTCGTCAGGGCTGGAGGGGCGGTTCGGGAGACTCACTACGGACCTCGCGGCCAGGGTGGAACCTGTTTTTTGTGTCCTGATGCAGCGGACATTCGGGATTCTCGCCACTGGCTGTGGGTCCCAGAGAGCCCCCCCATTCACAGAAACTCAAAAAATTTGATTTGGGCGGTAAGGTGGTTAGCACTGTTGCCTCACAGCGCCAGGGACCCGGCTTCAACTCCGGCCTCGGGCGACTGTCTGCGTGGAGTCTGCACGTTCTCCCCGCGTCTGCCTGGGTTTCCCTCCAGGTGCTCCCAAAGATGTGCACATTGGGAGGATTGGCCACGCTAAATTGCCCCTTAGTGTCCAAAAGATTAGGTGGGATTACTGGGTTACAGGGCTAGGGCAGAGGCGACTGGGTTTCGGGGAAAGGGTGCTTGCGTGGGTTTAAGTGGGGTGCTCTTTGCCAGAGCCGGTGCAGACTCGATGGGCCGAATGGCCTCCTTCTGCACTGTAAATTCTACGATTCTATGAAAAAAACACACAAATATATACAAACATACAGACACAGACATAGATACACACACGCACAAGCACAAATCCATACACACACACACAGGCATACACACAGACACACAGAGACATACTTAGACAAAGAACAAAGAACAGCACAGCGCAGAAACAGGCCCTTCGGCCCTCCAAGCCTGCGCCGACCCTGCTGCCCGTCTAACCTAAAACCTTCTACACTTCCGGGGTCTGTATCCCTCTATTCCCATCCTATTCATGTATTTGTCAAGATGCCTCTTAAACATCGCTATACACGTTGACATACACAGACATGCACAAACACACACAAACACACAGACATACACAAACACACACAGACATACACAAACACACACAGACGTATCCAAACATATGATATAGAACAGTACAGCACAGAACAGGCCCTTCGGCCCTCGATGTTGTGCCGAGCAATGATCACCCTACTTACCCTACTTAACCCTACTTAAACCCACCCACTTAAACCCATATGCACACACTGAAACGCACACAGACATACACAAATACACACAAACACACAGACATACACACAAACTATTCACAATATGCATCAATGAGTTGGATGTAGAGATAGAAGGTACTGCAGCCAAATTTGCAAATGACACTAAAATAGAACCTTAGTTAGGCCACACTTGGAGTATAGTGTTCAATACTGGTCGCCACACTACCAGAAGGATATGGAGGCTTTAGAGAGGGTGCAGAAGAGATTTACCAGGATGTTGCCTGGTATGGAGGGCATTAGCTATGAGGAGTGGATGAATAAACTCGGTTTGTTCTCACTGGAACGATGGAGGTTGAAGGGCGACCTGATAGAGGTCTACAAAATTATGAGGGGCATAGACAGAGTGGATAGTCAGAGGCTTTTCCCCAGGGTAGAGGGGTCAATTACTAGGGGGCATAGGTTTAAGGTGCGAGGGGCAAGGTTTAGAGGAGATGTACGAGGCAAGTTTTTTACACAGAGGGTAGTGGGTGCCTGGAACTCGCTGCCGGAGGAGGTGGTGGAAGCAGGGACGATAGTGACATTTTCAGGGGCATCTTGACAAATACATGAATAGGATGGGAATAGAGGGATACGGACCCAGGAAGGGTAGAAGGTTTTAGGTGAGACGGGCAGCATGGTCAGCACAGGAGGGCCGAAGGGCCTGTTCCTGTGCTGTACTTTTCTTTGTTCTTTGTTCCCGATGGGCCAGTAAGTTGCAATGAGGGCATGAGAAATTTACAAATGGATATAGATAGGTTGGGAAAGTGGGCCAAGGTTTGGCAGATGGAGTTTAACGTGGATAAGTGTAAGGTTATCCATTCCGGTGGGAAAAATTGGAAGACAATTTATTATCTAAACGGGGGGAGACTTCAGAGGGATCTGGGTGTCCTCGTGCATGAAACTCAGAAAACGAGCCTGCAGGTACAATAGGTAATAAGGAAGGCAAATGGAATTTTGATCTTTCTAGCTAAAGGAATTGAGTATAAAGTTAAGGACGTGTTGCTGCAGCTGTACACGGCATTGGTAAGAGCGCACCTGGAGTACTGTGCACAGTTTCGGTGTTCTTATTTGAGGAAAGATGTAGTGTCATTGGAGGCAGTTCAGAGGAGGTTCACTGGATTGATTCCAGAGGTGAGGGGGTTTGTCGTATGAATGAAATGAAATGAAAATCGCTTATTGTCACGAGTAGGCTTCAATGAAGTTACTGTGAAAAGCCCCTAGTCGCCACATTCCGGCGCCTGTCCGGGGAGGCTGGTACGGGAATCGAACCGTGCTGCTGGCCTGCTTGGTCTGCTTTAAAAGCTAGCGATTTAGCTGAGTGAGCTAAACCAGCCCCTGGTATGAAGAGAGATTGAACAGTTTAGGCCTTTCTCATTCACAAGATTGAGAGGAGATCTAATTGAGGTGTATAAGATGATAAAAGGTATTGACAAAGTAGACTTGGAGTGAATGTTGCCCCTTATGGGGCATTCAAAAATGAGAAGTCATAGTTTGCAGATTTAAAACCGAGCTGAGGAGAAACAACTTCTCCCCAAGAGTCGTGAATCAGTGGAATTCGCTACGCCAGAGTGCGGCGGATGCTGGGACAGTGAGTAAGTTTAAGGAGGGATTGGACAGATTTTTAATTGGCAATGGGTTGAAGGGTTATGGGGAACGGGATGGAAAGTGGACTTGAGGCCCAGACGGGATTAACCATGATTGTATTGAATGGCGGAGCAGATCGAGGGGCTAAATTACCCACTCCTGATCCTAGTTCTTATGTTCAAACACATACAGACACACACAGACATATAGAGAAACACACAGACATACACACAATCATACGCAGACATACACAGAAACACACAGACATACACAGAAACACACACAGACATACACTCAATCACACACAGACATACACAGAAACACACACAGACATCCACTCAATCACACACAGACATACACTCAATCACACACAGACATACATAGAAACACACAGACATACATAGAAACACACACAGACATCCACTCAATCACACACAGACATACACACAATCATACGCAGACATACACAGAAACTCACACAGACATCCACTCAATCACACACAGACATACATAGAAACACACACAGATATACATAGAAACACACACAGACATATACTCAATCACACACAGACATATACAAATACACACAGACATATACTCAATCACACACAGACATATACTCAATCACACACAGACATACACAGAAACACACACAGACATATACTCAATCACACACAGACATAATAGAAACACACACAGACATACATAGAAACACACACAGACATATACTCAATCACACACAGACATACATAGAAACACACACAGACATATACTCAATCACACACAGACATACATAGAAACACACACAGACATATACTCAATCACACACAGACATATACTCAATCACACACAGACATACACAGAAACACACACAGACATACACTCAATCACACACAGACATACATAGAAACACACACAGACATACATAGAAACACACACAGACATACACTCAATCACACACAGACATACATAGAAACACACACAGACATACATAGAAACACACACAGACATACACTCAATCACACACAGACATACATAGAAACACACACAGACATACATAGAAACACACACAGACATACACTCAATCACACACAGACATACACTCAATCACACACAGACATACATAGAAACACACACAGACATACATAGAAACACACACAGACATACACTCAATCACACACAGACATACATAGAAACACACACAGACATACATAGAAACACACACAGACATATACTCAATCACACACTGACATAATAGAAACACACACAGACATACATAGAAACACACACAGACATACACTCAATCACACACAGACATAATAGAAACACACACAGACATATACTCAATCACACACAGACATACATAGAAACACACACAGACATACATAGAAACACACACAGACATACACTCAATCACACACAGACATAATAGAAACACACACAGACATATACTCAATCACACGCAGACATACATAGAAACACACACAGACATACATAGAAACACACACAGACATACACACAATCACACACAGACATACATAGAAACACACACAGACATACACTCAATCACACACAGACATATACAAATACACACAGACATACAGAAATGCACACAGGCATATACAAATACACACAGGCCCACACTCAAACACACAGACATACACACAAACACACGCAGACATATACACAAACACAGGCATATACACAAGCACACACACATATACACAAATCTACACAGGGAAACACACAAAGAAATACACAGAAATACACACAGAGATAAACACAAACCCACACGGGAGAGGGGAAAAACTCGGTTTGTCTGCACAATGTTCAGCACCATTCTCGACTCCCCGCTCACTAAAGCAGTCCCCTGGCCAAATGCAGCAAGACCTGGGCTGTATCCAGGCTTGGGCTGACAAGTTACATTTGCAGCACACAAGTGCCAGGCAATGACCATCCTCTGCAAGAGAGGATCTAACCATCACCCCTTGACATTACCATCACTGACACCACCGGACGTTGAAGGGTCAACCACACGCTGGTGTAGGACTGGAGTGACATGATATAATAACAATAACCTTTTATTGTCACAAGTATGAAGTTACTGTGAAAAGCCCCTCGTCGCCACATTCTGGCGCCCGTTCGGGTAAGCTGGTACGGGAATTGAACCCGCGCTGCTGGCTTTGTTCTGCATCACAAACCAGTTGTCTAGCCCACTGAGCTAAACCAGCCATTGAAGACCAAGACCCATCATGGCCTAAAAGGTTTCCTCCTCCACAGGACACGAGTAAACCCACTGGGTTTTCATGGCAATCCGATAGCTTGATTAAATTGAAGCACAATCAAATCCGTCACTATAATCCCACCGTTGAAAGCATTCGACCAAAAATCTCAAGGCGGCAACTTGGTCACATGATCAATGCCTTGTCCTTCTGCTGTGGGGCACGCCACCATTGAGCTAAAGATGCAACGTTAACCTTCTGAGTGGGGGTTCTGCAGTGCAAACATACAAATTAAGAGCCGGAGTAAGCCATTCGGCCCCTCGAGCCAGTCCTGCCATTCAATAAGACCATGGCTGATCTGATTGTGGCCTCAACGCCACTTTCCGCCCACCCCCGTTACTCTTTGGCTCCCTTGCCAATCAAACCCTTTCTGAACCCTTCCGGTTAAATTCATTGAATTTCAGCCCCCAATCACGTGACAAAAAAATGTTTCGTTTAATTGTGCGTCAGCAAGTGCATTGAAACCTCAGTCAGGGACCTGGGGATTTAATGGTGGCACAGTGGTTAGCACTGCTGCCTCGCAGCGGCAGGGATCCGGGTTCGATACCAACCTCGGGTGACTGACTGTGCGGAGTCTGCACTTTCTCCCCGCGTCTGCGTGGGTTTCCTCCGGACGCCCCGGTTTCCTCCCACAGTCCAAAGATGGCCAGGTGGTTTGGCCGTGACAAATTGCCCCTTAGTGTCCAGGGACGTGCAGGTTAGGTGGGGTGACAGGGATAGGATGGGGATAGGGGGGGAGTGGGCCCGGGTAGGGTGCTCTTTCAGAGGGCCAGGGCAAACCCAATGGGCCGAACGGCCTCCTTCTGCAATGTTGGGATTCTATGATTCTGTTGCGGCCATCACCCTGATTTCCCCACCGTCTGTCTGTACTCCTGAAGCACAGTCAATGTAAATGATATAATAGCAAGGCAGGTATTGTCCAGGGGGAATTATTATGGCGAATCAATCAGGAAAATTGCAAACGGTTGCCGTTTTAGGCCCACAGGTATGGTTCCTAGCAGAGAGCGAGCCGTGCTTGGGCTTCTGGGTGTTAAGGGGACGAGTTGAAACTAGGTATGAGTGGGAATAGACTGGAAGTCCGGCAGTTCCGTTTTCCACCCGGAAAAGGAGGCCATTCGGCCCATCGGGTTTGCCCTGACCCTCTGAAAGAGCACCCTACCCGGGCCCACTCCCCCCCTATCCCCATCCTATCCTTGTCACCCCATCTAACCTGCACGTCCCTGGACACTAAGGGGCAATTTGTCACGGCCAAACCACCTGGCCATCTTTGGACTGTGGGAGGAAACCGGAGCGCCCGGAGGAAACCCACGCAGACGCGGGGAGAAAGTGCAGACTCCGCACAGACAGTCACCCGAGGTTGGTATCGAACCCGGATCCCTGTCGCTGTGAGGCAGCAGTGCTAACCACTGCGCCGCCATTAAATCCCCGGGGGGGGGTAGTGAAACTCCGGAATGCGCTGTTATCCGCTGGGATGGGCCTCCGAGGGCTCCACACACATTTGCGAGGGAGCTGGAGCAGCTCCTGCTGACTTGGGACGAGACTGCAGCACACAAGGGGTAGGTCTCCCTTTCGAGGCCAGGCCTGGGCCTCTCCCCCCCCCCCCCCCCCCCCCCCCCCCCCGCTTGGCGTGCCGGACCGGTTTTGATCGCCTGGGGAGGGGGGGAGTCAGAGGGAAACGTTTCCAGAGAGCTCCTCCTCCTGGCAGTCCCGGGGCTTTCCCCAGTTGCTTCGCCCAGGACAGGATGTGGCTGGGGGAGGGAGATAGGAAGTGTGGGTAGATGTACGTAGCCTGAACGGCGCTGCTGTGAGGTGCTTCTGTCTGTCTTTCCCCAGCCGACAATGCTGTACATGTGCCTGCTGCTGCCGGGGTGGGGGTGGGGGGGGCTCACAATTTTTCCTTTGAAGCCAGTCTTTTCCCAAATGTTGCCGAGTGTTTAACATGCAGCTTCACGTCTAATATCCAGAGGCGATAAAGAGTCAGCCAAGACTATCAAACAAGGAAATGTCTCTATTTACTTCCTGGCAGAGATTTTCCAAGGAATCTTGGCCGGGTTTGTCCACCGATCTCTGAAGGTCAGGTTAATAGGGCGGTGAAAAAGGCACATTCGCCTTTATCAATCGGGGCCTAGATATCAAAAGCAGGGAGGTCATGTTGGAGTTGTATAGAATATTGCTGAGGCCACAGTGTGCAGTTCTGGTCACCACATTATAGGAAGGATGTGATTGCACTGGAGGGGGTGCAGAGGCAATTCACCAGGATGTTGCCTGGGATGGAACATTTAAGTTATGAGGAGAGGTTGGATAGGCTTGGGTTGCTTTCACTGGAGCAGAGAAGACTGAGGGGCGACCTGATCGAGGTGGTCAAGATTATGAGGGGCATGGACAGGGTGGATAGGGAGCAGCTGTTCCCCTTAGTTGAAGGGTCAGCTACGAGGGGGGACACAAGTTCACGATGAGGGGTGGGAGGTTTCGGGGGGATTTGAGCAAAACGTCTTTTACCCAGAGGGTGGTGAGGGTCTGGAACGCACTGCCTGGGAGGGGGGTAGAGGCGGGTTGCCTCACATCCTTTAGATAGTACCTGAATGAGAACTGGGCCCATCACAACATTCAAGGCTATGGGCCAAGTGCTGGCCAATGGGATGAGGTGGGCAGGTCAGGTGTTTTTCATGCGTCGGTGCAGACTCGATGGGCCGAAGGGCCTCTTCTGTCCTGTGTGATTCTGTGATTCTGATTCACAATCAGTAATAGTTGACCAAAGCGTTTGGGATTGATATTTATATATTACATTTACAACTCCTGTCATTTGGGTCAGTTCGGATTGACAACTGGGGAGTCCCGGGGTTTTATTTCCAGGCCGGAATTCTCCAGCCGTCGGGATTCTCCCTTCCGCCGGCAGCACACCCCCCCCCCCCCCCCCCCCCCGTCCCGCGGGAATGGGAAATCCCATTGACAAGCGGCGGGAGCAGGGAGGAAATCGGAGAATCCCGCTCGCTAATCTTTGTACGGAACAGATTTCCAGATATTAGCAGCAGAAGCGTCTCAGACTGGACGGAGCTACGGTACGGTCAACAACAAGCAACCGAAAAACAAAGCCAGGCTCACAATGGAACAGAACAGCGTAGGCCGAGGGAGCAGGCCATTCAGCCCGTCGAGCCTATTCTGCCACTTCATCAAACCAAGGCTGATCAATACTTTAACGCCACCTCCCCCCCCCCCCCCCCCCCCCCCCCCCCTTCCCATTGGCTGGTGGTGGGATCTTTTGGTCCGGTTGCTGTCCATGGGATATCCCATTGAATCCATCCCACTCTGGGAAGCCCAGGGAGGGACTGGAAGATCGCACTGCGGTGAACAGCTGGAAGATCTTGCCCATATGCCGGTAGGGTTAGATGGATCAGCATGTGAGCAGGAGCGACAAGGCGGCACAGCGGTTAGCATCGCTGCCTCTCAGCACCAGGGTCCCAGGTTCAATTCCAGCCTCGGGTGACTGTGTGGAGTCTGCACGTCCTCCCCGTGTCTGCGTGGGTTTCCTCCGGGTGCTCCGGTTTCCTCCCACCATCCAGAGATGTGCAGGTTGGGTGGCTTGGCCGTGCTAAATTGCCCCCTGGTGTCCAACAGTTAAGTTAGGATTACAGGGATAGGGTGGGTGAGTTGGCCTGTTGTAGCGAGATTAGAATGTTTTTGGTATCGACTGCACATTGCAGAGTTTACATCTCTCTCACCCAGTTCCTCCTGGCTGCCCCTTGTATACACATGTATCTAGAATTAACTAAACTATACCCAGCACTGGTTAACCTTTATTACCTTAAACAACGAAACACTCAAAAATCCAAACAGGACCTATTAGATATTAATTGATTCACTCTTAAAGTGAAATTGATGTGCAAACTATTGTAGTCAATGAGGAGTGCCAAAAAGGTCCGTTAAAAGTACATAGAACATAGAACGATACAGCGCAGTACAGGCCCTTCGGCCCTCGATGTTGCACCGACATGGAAAAAACTAAAGGCCATCTAACCTACACTATGCCCTTATCATCCATATGCTTATCCAATAAATTTTTTAATGCCCTCAATGTTGGCGAGTTCACTACTGTTGCAGGTAGGGCATTCCACGGCCTCACCACTCTTTGCGTAAAAAACCCACCTCTGACCTCTGTCCTATATCTATTACCCCTCAATTTAAGGCTATGTCCCCTCGTGCTAGCCACCTCCATCCGCGGGAGAAGGCTCTCGCTGTCCACCCTATCTAACCCTCTGATCATTTTGTATGCCTCTATTAAGTCACCTCTTAACCTTCTTCTCTCTAACGAAAACAACCTCAAGTCCATCAGCCTTTCCTCATAAGATTTTCCCTCCATAGCAGGCAACATCCTGGTAAATCTCCTCTGCACCCGTTCCAAGGCTTCCACGTCCTTCCTATAATGAGGCGACCAGAACTGTACGCAATACTCCAAATGCGGCCGTACTAGAGTTTTGTACAACTGCAACATGACCTCATGGCTCCGGAACTCAATCCCTCTACCGATAAAGGCCAACACACCATAGGCCTTCTTCACAACCCTATCAACCTGGGTGGCAACTTTCAGGGATCTATGTACATGGACACCGAGATCCCTCTGCTCATCCACACTACCAAGAATTTTACCATTAGCCAAATATTCCGCATTCCTGTTCTTTCCAAAGTGAATCACCTCACACTTCTCCACATTAAACTCCATTTGCCACCTCTCAGCCCAGCTCTGCAGCTTATCTATGTCCCTCTGTAACCTGCAACATCCTTCCGCACTGTCTACAACTCCACCGACTTTAGTGTCGTCTGCAAATTTACTCACCCATCCTTCTGCGCCCTCCTCTAGGTCATTTATAAAAATGACAAACAGCAACGGCCCCAGAACAGATCCTTGTGGTACGCCACTCGTAACTGAACTCCATTCTGAACATTTCCCATCAACTACCACTCTCTGTCTTCTTTCAACTAGCCAATTTCTGATCCACATCTCTAAATCACCCTCAATCCCCAGCCACCGTATTTTCTGCAATAGCCGACCGTGGGGAACCTTATCAAACGCTTTACTGAAATCCATATACACCACATCAACTGCTCTACCCTCGTCTACCTGTTCAGTCACCTTCTCAAAGAACTCGATAAGGTTTGTGAGGCATGACCTACCCTTCACAAAACCATGCTGACTATCCCTAATCATATTATTCCTATCTAGATGATTATAAATCGTATCTTTTATAATCCTCTCCAAGACCTTACCCACCACAGACGTTAGGCTCACCGGCCTATAGTTACCGGGGTTATCTCTACTCCCCTTCTTGAACAAAGGGACCACATTTGCTATCCTCCAGTCCTCTGGCACTATTCCTGTAGCCAATGATGACCTAAAAATCAAAGCCAAAGGCTCAGCAATCTCTTCCCTGGCTTCCCAGAGAATCCTAGGATAAATCCCATCCGGCCCCGGGGACTTATCTATTTTCACCTTGTCCAGAATTGCCAACACTTCTTCCCTACGCACCTCAATGCCATCTATTCTAATAGCCTGGGTCTCAGCATTCTCCTCCACCATATTATCTTTTTCTTGAGTGAATACTGACGAAAAGTATTCATTTAGTATCTCGCTTATCTCCTCAGCCTCCACACACAACTTCCCACCACTGTCCTTGACTGGCCCTACTCTTACCCTAGTCATTCTTTTATTCCTGACATACCTATAGAAAGCTTTTGGGTTTTCCTTGATCCTACCTGCCAAAGACTTCTCATGTCCCCTCCTTGCTCGTCTCAGCTCTCTCTTTAGATCCTTCCTCGCTTCCTTGTAACTATCAAACGCCCCAACTGAAACTTCATGTCTCATCTTCACATAGGCCTCCTTCTTCCTCTTAACAAGAGATTCCACTTCTTTGGTAAACCACGGTTCCCTCGCTCGACCCCTTCCTCCCTGCCTGACTGGTACGTACTTATCAAGAACATGCAATAGCTGTTCCTTGAACAAGCTCCACATATCCAGTGTGCCCAACCCATGCAGCCTACTTCTCCAACCAACACATCCTAAGTCATGTCTAATGGCATCATAATTGCCCTTCCCCCAGCTATAACTCTTGCCCTGCGGGGTATACTTATCCCTTTCCATCACTAACGTAAAGGTCACCGAATTGTGGTCACTGTTTCCAAAGTGCTCAGCTACCTCCAGATCTAACACCTGGCCTGGTTCATTACCCAAAACCAAATCTAATGTGGCCTCGCCTCTTGTTGGCCTGTCAACATATTGTGTCAGGAAACCCTCCTGCACACATTGTACAAAGAATGAGCCATCTAATGTACTCGAACTATATCTTTTCCAGTCAATATTTGGAAAGTTAAAGTCTCCCATAACAACTACCCTGTTACTTTCACTCTTTTCCAGAATCCACAGTGAGAACAAAGAACAATACAGCACAGGAACAGGCCCTTCGGCCCTCCAAGCCTGTACCGGTCCTGATACCAACCTTGGCCAAATCCCTCAACATTTCCTTGTGCCATATCCCTCTTGGGCCGAATGGCCTCCTTCTGCACTGTATGTTCTATATTCTATACCCATCTATCCATGTGTTTGTCAAGATGCCTTTTGAACGCCGTTAATGTATCTGCTTCCACAATCTCCCCTGACAACGTGTTCCAGGCACTCACCACCCTCTGTGTAAACAAACCTGCCTCGCACATCTTCTCAAAACTTTGCCCCACGGACCTTAAATCTATGCCCCCTGGTGACTGACCCCTCCACCCTGGGAAAGAGTGCCTGCCCATCCACTCTATCCATGCCCCTCATAATCTTGTAGCCCTCCATCAGGTCACCCCTCAACCTCCGTCTTTCTAATGAAAACAGACCGAATCTATTCAGCCTCTCCTCATAGCTAACACCCTCCAGACCAGGCAACAACCTGGTAAACCTCCTCTGCACCCTCTCCAAAGCCTCCACATCCTTCTGGTAGCGTGTCGACCAGAATTGTGCGCAATATTCCAAGTGCGGCCGTACCAAGGTTCTATACAGCTTTTTCATGACTGGCCAGTTTTTATACTCGATGCCCCGTCCAATGAACATAGAACATAGAACAGTACAGCACAGAACAGGCCCTTCGGCCCTCAATGTTGTGCCGAGCCATGATCACCCTACTCAAACCCACATATCCACCCTATACCCGTAACCCAACAACCCCCCCCCCCCCCTTAACCTTACTTTTAAGGACACTACGGGCAATTTAGCATGGCCAATCCACCTAATCTGCAAATCTTTGGACTGTGGGAGGAAACCGGAGCACCCGGAGGAAACCCACGCACACAGGGGGAGGACGTGCAGACTCCACACAGACAGTGACCCAGCCGGGAATCGAACCTGGGACCCTGGAGCTGTGAAGCATTTATGCTAACCACCATGCTACCCTGCTGCCCTTTTGAACGCCGTTCAAGCATTCCGTTTGCTTTCTTGACTACCGTGTCCACTTGTGTTGCTGCTTTCAAAGATCTGTGAACCTGCGCACCCAGATCTCTCTGACTTTTTATATTCCGAAGGGTTTTGCAGTGTAGAGCAACTAAGCACCAATCCACAATTCAGTTGTGTTCTCTGGCATGGGGTTTGTTTGATTGTTCGCACCTTCTCCTTTACTGGCTGTCGGCCATCTCAGTCGACACGACACCCTAAGTACGTGGCCTCTTTGACGTAGAAAACACATTTTGCTCTCTTAAGACTGACGGACACCTGTCTCGGAAAACCGACGGAGCTCCTTTTCAGCGGCTCCGTTCACCAGGTTGTTGTCCATGTCGGCCGTCACTCGTTTATTTCCAACCCACAGCTCGGAAATACGGCAACAGTGCAGCTCCCAGCCGGGACCACCCTGAGAAACCCGCTCCGCCCTGGGCCGGCTTTCACCTTGAGGAATTAACCAGCCCGTTAAGCCTCCGCCGCTCAGCGGGGGGGGGGGGGGGAGCTCGTACCCCACGAGCCCCGTGGGGAGATGAATCGGATCGTCCCCTTGGGTCACGTGGGGGTTGGAACACAAACAAAAACCATTCATGGGATCAGAGAATCCCTACAGTGTAGAAGGAGGCCATTCGGCCCATCAAGTCTGCACTGACCCTCCGAAAGAGCACTCTACGCAAGGCCACTCCCCCCGCCCTATCCCAATAACCCCTTAACCTTTGTACTTCAGAAGAAAAAATACAAAATTATCTTTCTATACGAACGATCTTTCTCTAACATATCCCTGACCCCCCTGCCTTGAAAACCAAACAAAAAGAAAATTAATAAGGTTTGCAAGGTGAGAGTTTTGATGTTCTCGTCATCTATTAAAACACAGGGATTCTCCGCCCCGCCCCGCCGCTTTTCTGCCTCGACCCGCCGGCCGGATTCTCCGTTACGCCGGCCGGCCAATGGGGTTTCTAGCCCCACGCCATCGGGGAACCCCCCCCCCCCCCCGGGCTGCCGGCAAAACGGAGACCCCCACCGGCGGAGAATCCCGGCCAAGGTGTTTCCCCACGAGGAAATCCAACAACACCTTTGGACAGGCAGTTCCTTTCGTGGAACAATCCCGACAACTGCCGGACTGCGTTGACCCATTTCATTTTAGAATCTCCTTTCTTACCAACATCTTTCGACCCGCAAGATCCATCCTCAACCTCTTTTCCGTAACACTCTCAATTTGATTGGATTTGATTTGATTTATTGTCAAGTGTTTTTGAGGTGCAGTGAAAAGTATTGTTCCACGTACAGTCCAGGCAGATCGCTCTATACATGAAAAAACGTAGGACATACGATAAATACACATTGTAAATACATAGACGCTGGCATCGGGTGAAGCATACGGAGTGTAGACCTACGCAGTAGAGAAGATGCGTGAAGAGATCAGTTCGGCCCATAAGAGGGTCGTTTAGGAGTCTGGTGACAGCGGGGAAGAAGCTGTTTTTGAATCTGTTGGTGCGTGTTCTCAGGCTTTTGTATCTCCTGCCCGATGGAAGAGGTTGGAAGAGAGAATAACCTGGGTGGGAGGGGTTTTTGATGATGCTGCTCGCTTTCCCCAGGCAGCGGGAGGTGTAGATGGAGTCCATGGATGAGAAGCGGCTTCGCGGCATGGACTGGGCGGTGTTCACGACTCTCTGAAGTTCCTTGCGGTCCTGGGCCGAGCAGTTGCCATACCAGGCTGTGATGCAGCCCGATAGGATGCTCTCTATAGTGCATCTGTAAAAGTTGGTAAGGGTTAATGTGGACATGCTGAATTTCCTTAGTTTCCTGAGGAAGTATAGGCGCTGTTGTGCTTTCTTGGTGATAGCATCGACGTGAGTGGACCAGGACAGATTTTTGGAGATGTGCACCCCGAGGAATTTGAAACTGTTAACCATCTCCACCTCGGCTCCGTTGACGCTGACAGGGGTGTGTACAGTACGTTGCTTCCTGAAGTCAATGACCAGCTCTTTAGTTTTGCTGGCATTGAGGGAGAGATTGTTGTCGCTGCACCACTCCACTAGGTTCTCTATCTCCCTCCTGTATTCTGAGTCGTCGTTATTCGAGATCCGGCCCATTACTGTCGTGTCGTCAGCAAACTTGTCGATGGAGTTGGAGCCATATTTTGCCACGCAGTCGTGTGTGTACAGGGAGTATAGTAGGGGGCTAAGTACGCAGCCTTGCTGGGCCCCGGTATTGAGGACTATTATGGAGAAGGTGTTGTTCATTCTCACTGCTTGTGCTCAAGGGGTCAGGAAGTCGAGGAGCCAGTTGCAGAGGGAGGAGCCAAGTCCGAGGTTTTGGAGCTTTGATATGAGCTTGGCTGGGATTATGGTGTTGAAGGTGGAGCTGTAGTCAATAAATAGGAGTCTGACATAGGAGACCTGGTTGTCAAATGGTTATTGTCCCAGAGCAAACGGTTATCTCTATAGCATTCTATGGTACAATTTTCTCTTGTATCCCCCTGTGGTAGCACAAGTGGATAGCCCTATGCTTCGCAACGACAGGGTCCCAGGTTCGATTCCCCGCTGGGTCACTGCCTGTGTGGAGTCTGCACTTTCACTCCGTGTCAGCGTGGGTTTCCTCCGGGTGCTCCGGTTTCCTCCCACAGTCCAAAGACGTGCTGTTAGGTGGATTGGCCGTGATAAATTGCCCTTAGTGACCAAAAAGGTCAGGAGGGGTTATTGGGTTGCGGGGATAGGGTGGAAGTGAGGGCTTAAGTGGGTCGGTGCAGACTCGATGGGCCGAATGGCCTCCTTCTGCACTGTATGTTCTATAAGGAGTTCCTTTAAAATACTTGGTAACCTATACACGGACGACAGGATCGCAACACTGGACGAACTGACAGAGAAATTTCAGCTAGCTGGGGGGAACGAGCTACGGTACCTGCAGCTCAAAAACTTCCTACGAAAGGAGACAAGGATGTACCCACAACCGCCACGACAGACACTACTGGAAGACCTACTGGACGCAAGTATCCTAGAGAAAGGGAACTGTAGTGACATGTATGGCCGACTGGTAGATAGGGACGACACCGTACTGGACGCAACAAGAAGGAAATGGGAGGACGACCTGGGGATGGAGATAGGGTGTGGACTCTAGAGCGAAGCACTGCATAGGGTCAACTCCACCTCCACGTGCGCAAGGCTCAGCCTGACGCAACTAAAAGTGGTACATAGAGCCCACTTAACGAGAAACCGTATGAGTAGGTTCTTCCCGGAGGTGGAGGACAGATGTGAGCGGTGCCAAAGAGGCCCGGCCAACCACGCCCACATGTTCTGGTCTTGCCCCAGACTTGTGGAGTACTGGACAGCCTTCTTCGAGGCTATGTCCAAAGTGGTGGGGGTGAGGGTGGAGCCATGCCCGATAGTGGCGGTCTTCGGGGTTTCAGACCAGCCAGATCTATTCCTGGGGAGGAGGGCGGACGCCCTTGCCTTTGCCTCCCTGATCGCCCGCCGTAGAATCCTGTTTGGCTGGCGGTCAGCAGCACCACCCAGAGCTGCAGACTGGCTGTCCGACCTCTCGGATTCTCTCCAAATGGAGAAAATCAAATTCGCCATCCGAGGGTCGGACGACGGCTTCCACAAAACGTGGGAGCCATTCATGCAATTGTTCCGGGACCTGTTTGTGGCCAACGTACAAGAGGAAGAATAGTCGGAGGAAGGTAGCCAGTGGGGAGGGGGGGGGCTACGGGCTCGTTGCGGGGGTTTGATGGCTAGCTAAGGCCCAAAACCAAACTAAATAAATGCCAATAAACATGTTGGGGAATGTAAAATATGTATGCCGGCAAAGAGGGGGAGGCCACAGTTATTACTACGAAGATGCTCACCTGTAAATATATATGTTAATTTTTGCGTGTTTTTTTTTCTCTCTCTAACAATTTGTAATTTGTTCAATATAAAACATGAAAACTGAATAAAAAACATTTATAAAAAAAAAAAAATACTTGGTAAATACATAGACATATGTGTCGTTCCATCAGTGCAAGTGTTTCCGCAGCTAAGGTACTTTTAACTATTCTCTATTTTCTTCGATACCCAGGCTAATGCTTCTTCCCGCTAAAAATATAACAAATCCTGTTTCCCGTCTGTTCAGAGGATGTAGGCGTCGCTGGATGGGCCTGCATTTATTGCCCTTGAATTGAGCGTGTCACTGGGCTGTTTCAGAAGGCTTTAAGGGCCAACCACATTGCTGTGAAGTCACATGTAGGCCAGATCGGGTAAGGGCAGCAGATTTCCTTCCCGGAAGGACATTAGTGAACCAGATGGGTTTTTACAACAATCGATTACATGGTCTCGACTCTTAATTCTAGATTTTAATTGAATTATAATGTCACCATCTGCCACGGTGGGAATGTAACCCACGTCCTCCAGAGCATTACCCTGGGTCACTAACCCAGTGGCAATACCACTATGTCACCCTCAAACTGTACTCCAATGGCCACTGGGAAGGTTCGCGTGTGAAGTAACACTAACAATGACTACCTTCATCCCTTCTCATCACCCAGATTTGGAAATCCAACCTTATCATAGCTCACATTTGGCCTAATTTGTGTGTATAAATTGGCAAGTCATGCTGCATCTGTATAGAACCTTAGTTAGGCCACACTTGGAGTATAATGTTCAATTCTGGTCGCCACACTACCAGAAGGATGTGGAGGCTTTAGAGAGGGTGCAGAAGAGATTTACCAGGATGTTGCCTGGTATGGAGGGCATTAGCTATGAGGAGAGGTTGGATAGACCCGGTTTGTTCTCACTGGAACGACGGAGGTTGAGAGGCAACCTGATAGAAGTCTACAAAATTATGAGGGGCATGGACAGGGTGGATAGTCAGAGACTTTTTCCCAGGGTGGAAGAGTCAATTACCAGTGGACATAGTTTTAAGGTGCGAGGGGCAAGGTTTAGAGAAGATGTGCGAGAGAAATTTTTTACACAGAGGGTAGCGGGCGCCTGGAACTCGCTGCCGGAGGAGTTGGTGGAAGCCGGGACGATAGTGACGTTTAAGGGGCATCTTGACAAATACATGAATATAGAACATAGAACAGTACAGCACAGAACAGGCCCTTCGGCCCTCGATGTTGTGCCGAGCCATGATCACCCTACTCAAAACCACGTATCCACCCTATACCCGTAACCCAACAACCCCCCCCTTAACCTTACTTTTTTAGGACACTACGGGCAATTTAGCACGGCCAATCCACCTAACCCGCACATCTTTGGACTGTGGGAGGAAACCGGAGCACCCGGAGGAAACCCACGCACACACGGGGAGGACGTGCAGACTCCGCGCAGACAGTGACCCAGCCGGGAATCGAACATGGGACCCTGGAGCTGTGAAGCATTTATGCTAACCACCATGCTACCGTGCTGCCCATAGGATGGGAAGAGAGGGATACGGACCCCGGAAGTGTAGAAGGTTTTAGGTTAGACGGGCAGCATGGTCGGCGCAGGCTTGGAGGGCCGAAGGGCCTGTTCCTGTGCTGTACTTTTCTTTGTTCTCCCCACTTTAATTGCCCAATTAATCATGTGAGCGCTTGTGCTGTGTCCAACCTTGTATCAGCGGCTCTATCGAATGTCGTAATCGCCTTCTTCAATCCGAGGAAGCAACATTTCCTGGAACTTGCGGAATGTTCGTGGCAAATTGCTTGGAATGGAAATCACTGTAAATATGACAGCTGTGCTTCCCGCTGCTGGCCTCAGGAAGCGACCCCCTTGGCGAGTTGCGTATTTAACAAGTTAAGGGGCGAGAGTTGCTGAAGCGGGGGGGGAGAGGGCATGCACGGCCCCTGCTGAAGGAATCAGTCAGAAACATTTTCATGTGTTTGCCTCCAAACTTTACTGGTCCGTTCTGTGGTCTTCTGTTTGTTTTTAAAACTTCAATTTTGGGCAGTGTTATAGGCAACCGCTGCGTGTCATAACACTGAGTCACCAAGCCTTGCTCCTGATAAATGAGGATAAATAATAAGAAACAACAGTTCAAACTGTAATGAGGCGCGATCTCTTGCCTTTTGATCACACACGCACTTTTAGATGCCAGCACATCTGGGCTTGTGACTTGAAAGAACGTCTTGCATTTATCATGGAAGTTACAGTGCAGAAGGAGGCCATTCGGCCCATCGAGTCTGCACCGGCTCTTGGAAAGAGCACCCTACTTAAGCCCACAACTCCGCCCTATCCCCGTTTCCCCCACCTATCCTTTTGGACACCAAGGGGCAATTTATCACGGCCAATCCACCTAACCTGCACGTCTTTGGACTGTGGGAGGAAACCGGAGCACCCGGAGGAAACCCACGCACACACGGGGAGAACGTGCAGACTCCGCACAGACAGTGACCCGAGCCGGGAATCGAACCCTCGATCTGTGAAGCAACAGTGCAATCCACTGTGCAACCGTGCCACCCGCCTGCTGTCCGTAGCTGGTCAGGCCTACATGTGACTCCAGGCCCACGGCATGAGGGGCTGGTTTAGCACAGTGGGCTAAACAGCTGCCTTGTAAAGCAGAACAAGGCCAGCAGTGCGGGTTCAAATCCCGTACCGGCCTCCCCGAACAGGCGCCGGAATGTGGCGACTAGGGGCTTTTCACAGTAACTTCATTGAAGCCTACTCGTGACAATAAGCGATTATTATTATTATGTAGCTGACTCTTAGTTGATATTTGAAAGAGCCAAGCTGCTCTGTTGTATCGAACCTCTCATGGAGAAGTCCCAAAAAGGAATTAGACACGGGAAAGGACAAGGGAAAACTAAGCCCTATTGACCCCATATTCACCGGAGTTTTGACGAATAGGAGGTGATCTTGTTGAAGCATATGTGACTCTGAGCGGGCTTGACAGGGTAAATGTCGGAGGGTGTTTCCCCTCATTGGAGGATCCAGGACTAGAGGGCAAAGTTTAAAAATAAGGGATATCCCATCTAAGATGGAGATGTTGAGGAATTCCTTCTCTCGGGCGGGAGGTGGGGGGGATCATTAATCTCCGGAATTCTCTTGCGTAGAGAGCAGCGAAGGCTGAGTCACTGAATACATTCAAGATTGGCCCAGATAGATTTTTCATCCCTCAGGGAGTCGAGGGTTGTGGGGACAGACAGGAAAGTGGAGTTCAAGCCACAATCAGTTTAGCCATGAGATTATTGAATGGTGGAGTAGGCTCGAGGGGCTGAATGGCCTCCTCCTGCTCCTATTTATGTTCTTGTGTTCTTCCTAACATTTGGGGACTTGTGCCAAAGTCGGGAGAGCTGTCTCAGAGACTGATCAAGCAACAGACTGATGCAGACATACTCACGGATTCATTGGTTCCTGATGTCCCTAGCTCGTCTATTGCCTTGGCTAGTTGATGAGCTCTTCTCTTTGCCTTGCTGGCGATGTTGATTTCCCAGACACGGAGAGCTTTCCTCTTCTTCTCGATGAGGTCTTGGATAGCCCGGTCTTTCTCATCGAACCAGTCTTGGTGTTTCCTGGTCTTGTAGGCGATGGTTTCTTCACAGCTTGAGATGATGGCTGTCTTCAGCTCTTCCCAGTTTTCCTGCTCTCCATTAGGATGACTTTGGAGATTTAGGAGAAGACATTGGAGGTTCACTCGCATGCTTGGCTCCTGAAGCCACTCAATGTTGATCTTTTTTCTGAGCTGTTTCTTCACCTTCTGCTGCTCCTGGTGGAGTTTGATGGACGTGGAGGAGCAGATGAACCTGGGCCCGTCCAGCAGCCATCAGCACCGGTCATCGATTTGGTGACGAGGGCATCCTTTTGGTCTCAGGATCAGATGGTGATGAAGTCGACCATTTGGCAAATTAAATACAATGTGGAAAAATGTGAGGTTATGCACTTTGGAAGGAGGAATTTAGACATTGGCTATTTTCCAAATGGGGAAATGCTTCGGAAATCAGTAGCACAAAGGGACTTGGGAGTCCTTGTTCATGATTCTCTTAAGGTTAACGTGCAGGTTCAGTCGGCAGTTAAGAAGGCAAATGTCATGTTAGCATTCATGTCGAGAGGGCTAGAATACAAGACCAGGGATGTACTTCTGAGGCTGTATCAGGCTCTGGTCAGACCCCATTTGGAGAATTGTGAGCAGTTTTGGGCCCCGTATCTAAGGAAGGATGTGCTGAGGCCTTGGAAAGGGTCCAGAGGAGGTTCACAAGAATGATCCCTGGAATGAAGAGCTTGTCATATGAGGAACGGTTTAGGACTCTGGGTCTGTACTCGTTGGAGTTTAGAAGGATGAGGGGGGGATCTTATTGAAACTTACAGGAGACTGCGAGGCCGGGATAGAGTGGACGTGGAGAGGATGTTTCCACTTGTAGGAAAAACTAGAACCAGTGGACACCATCTCAGAATAAAGGGACGATCCTTTAAAACAGAGATGAGGAGGAATTTCTTCAACCAGAGGGTGGTGAATCTGTGGAAATCTTTGCCGCAGAAGGCTGTGGACGCCAAATCAATGAGTGTCTTTAAGACAGAGATAGTTGGGTTCTTGATTAATAAGGGGATCAGGGGTTAAGAGGAAAAGGCAGGAGAATGGGGATGAGAAAATATCAGCCATGATTGAATGGCGGAGCAGACTCGATGGGCCGAGTGGCCTATTTCTGCTCCTATGTCTCATGGCCTTATGGGCCAGCGCTTTAATCGTGGATGACTCCGTGAAGTCTTGAACTTGACTTTTTGTCGAGACAGTGCGTTAGTAATGACGAACTAGTGTTCCGCGCATTTGGCGAGCAGGAGAACCCTATTGGAGTTATAATTCCCAACTCCTTCCTTACCGATGGTTCCTTTCCAGATTTGGGAGTCCTTTCCCACCCTGGCGTTGAAGTCCCCAAGGAGGATGATCTTATCTTTCGGAATGTTGGCGAGTATGGTGCCCAGGGTGGAGTAGAACCTTCTTTGGATTCATCATTGGCACCCAGGGTTGGGGTGTAGGCACCCACGACCGTTGCTTGCTGGTTCTTGGCAAGATATAGGCGGAGGGTCATGAGGCGCTGGTTGATGCCGACAGGTAGCTCCGAGAGTCGGTTGACGAGGTTGTTCTTGATGGCGAGTCCCATTCCACGCGTCCTGGGCTGGTTCTCGGGTTTCTATCTCCAGACGAAGGTGTAAACAACGCCATCTTCCCTCAGCTGTCCTTCTCCTGCTCTACGGGCTTCTTGCAGGGCAGCGACGCCAATGTTGAAGTGCTGGAGTTCACCGGCAACAAGGGCAGTTCTCCGCCCCGGTCGATTGTTCTGCTCCTTCTCCACGTACGCTCCAGATTCCGAAATTCGGATGAACTTTGATTTTCTGACCATGGGGTAGATGAGTTGCTGGATGTGGTTGATGTACCATCAATTGAACGCGAGACGAGTTGCTGAACAAAAGTATGATTTTAATCTACTAGATGTTAAGCCCTGCGGTCGATTATAGTAGAAGGACGACCGCCGGGAGTACCGGGTATTTATACCCCGCCCTGGAGGCGGGGTTAACTCAGCCTCTCGACCAATCGGGGAGCCGTCACGTGACTGGTCTCAACCAACCAGTCGAGAGGCACATGACCGACCAGGGCCAATGGTAAGCCGGTGTTCTGCACCAATGGCAGGCAGCTATGCTAATCATACCACCACAGTGGTTTACCAGCCAGGTTGGGGAGGGAGCAGATTGTTCTTAGGGGCCCCTTTCCCGGCCCTTTTCCCATGCGGAGGTGAGCAGAGTAGATCGCGAAGAGGGCTGTTCAGTCAAAACGGTCTCCTGTTCCTGTTCCAAGAGCGAGACGACTGATTCAACCTCCACCGCCGACGTGACAATTCCAAGCTAGGACTTCCCGGGTCTCATGGCGCTGTCCTCCTCACGATGGCCACGGGGTTACCTGCGTGAGGGGGGGGGGGGGGGCAGGAGTGTTGGTTTCTTCCAGGTCGACACCTGGTACGGCACATCTTTTAACGTAGGTTTGCCATTTAACATCAGCAGACACACGGCCCTTGACAGAGGGTAGATCCAGTTACAGTGGCGAGGGAACATCGACGACTGCGGGATCTCCCTCCCGCCATCGTAGCCGTTGATATCATAGAAACGTAGTCGGCAATTCAGCCTTTCGAGCCTGTTCTGCCATTCAGTCAGATCCTGGCTGATCTCTTCCAGGTCTCAAATCCACCTCTCTACCTGTTCCCTGCATCCTGTTAACACGTTTCTTATCCGATATATATCTATCTGCCGGTGCTATGTCTTTTTGTCCGACGTCACTTCGTCCACTTTTTTTTGTCCAATTATCCAATTACAAATTAACTCTGTATAAAACCATTTAATTGATAAAATGCAAGTACAATACAGCAAGTGAATTTAATTGCTAAAATGCAAGTAATTGATAAAATGCAAGTAAAATGCAAGTTGAAAAATGCAGTTAAAAAATCTAAAAATGCAGTTAAAAAATCTAAAAATGCAGTTAAAAAATCTAAAAATGCAGTTAAAAAATCTAAAAATGCAGTTAAAAAATCTAAAAGTTTACTAATTATAAGAAAATAACTGAACGCCACAAAAGATTGGTCGTTGAATATGATTCTTCAACAAAAATTGATTTCTTGAGGAATGTTGCTTACAATTTACATCAATTTTAAGTAACTTGAAGAATTTACATTTTCCAACTGTATTCTCTAAGTGATGTGATATCTTTCGGGAATTTTAAGTAATTAGTAAACTTTTAGATTTTTTAACTGCATTTTTAGATTTTTTAACTGCATTTTTCAACATGCATTTTACTTGCATTTTATCAATTACTTGCATTTTAGCAATTAAATTCACTTGCTGTATTGTACTTGCATTTTATCAATTAAATGGTTTTATACGGAGTTTATTTGTAATTGGATAATTGGACAAAAAGACGTTGGGCCAAAAGACGTGGATGAAGTGTCGTTGGACGAAGTGACGTCGGACGAAAAGACGCGACACGCTATCTGCCAGGAATTAAAACTCCCAACGGCATCGCTCTCGGGATCAGTGGACCGTTGGCTCCCTCTCAGCCACGGCAAGGTGGCAATCCACGGAAAGGGGTCCGGGGCCGCTCAGACAGACTTGTGCTGCGTTGGAGGAATCTGTCATTCCTGGCGCAGGAGAAGTGGCTACGAAGCTAACGACTTAAAACCTAACAGTTGGCCTCGAGGCGGATGCTTCAGGCACGACGCGGACTGCGGATGGTTCTAGAAGGAGGTCGATCATCACCAGCTGCCGCGGGAAACAGGGACGGGCGCTTCACGGAGACTTACCAGCCGCCCTCGAACGTCGAGACGAACAGGAAAGTGTGGTCATGAGCACACGGGGTTTCCGTTAGCGAGCAAGGAATGTTTGGGTGCAGTGTTCCCAGGACGTTTGTTGAGGAGGGGCGGAGATTTTGGTTGGGAATCGAGTTAACCAGGGAATGAGCCCTGCGAATAACCTCACCCAACGATTCCTCCCACTGCCTTTTCTCTGGAGTCGGAAGTGTTTAGCAACAGATTACTGGAAATAAAGCTGCAACGCCTGCTTATTGGCAAGGTTTATCGTGCTTGAACGGCTCTACACAGAATGAAAGTGCCGATGCTTAGGACTAACCACGAACAATTGAGTTCAGCAAATGTTGTGCGGGGGTGATCTAAAGGCTCCGGCTATTAAGTAACTTTCAGTAGCTTGGAAGGGTTTGGGAGCAAAAAGGACCTTTCATCCTGAATCATTTCAGAACCTGTCGACAGATTTATCCATTGCTGGAATAGAATTGAGCATGGCAATCAGTTTATGCCTATGAGAGTTTCCCACATGAGCAATGTAGACATTGTTATATATTATTTTTATATTTTGTTGCAGTAATGCTATTTAAAGCCCTGGTGTAAAATTCGTCCGGGCAGCGTGTCTGCTAAAGCTGTAATTAAAGAGTCGTAAAAGAGGTGTTGACCTTGGGTAGGGTGCTCTTTCCAAGAGCCGGTGCAGACTCGATGGGCCGAATGGCCTCCTTCTGCACTGTAAATTCTATGCTAATCTATGATAAAAGTGGGGTCATCAGTCATTCCAACCTCTTACTTGGTTACAGATAAAGGGCTAATGGAATAGTGTTGTGATTTCTGGAGATTCCCCGGAGTGTCCATAATTTTTGAGAGATTGTATTCAGTCCTAGCTAAGTCGGTCATGGATTGTAGTGGGATACAGATGAAGCAATTAATGGGAGGAGCCAGGTCTGCCTGTAGTTTTACAGTCTGTTATAGGATTATAAGTTGAACAGCAGTTTTGCCAAATGCTTTTAGGTTGAGGTCAGAAGCAGATAGAAATCCCTGCTGCTCTACAAATCGGGCGGAAGGGTCCCTTTACGGCCACCTGAGCAGGCAAAGGAACTCCTAAGTATTTTTCTGCAGCCAAGGGAACGTACACAGTACGTACATAGTAGACAAAAAGAATAATCAACAGAGTACATTCACAGTGGTACATCGACAAACAGTGATTGGTTACAGTGTGGAACAAGGAGCCAAACAAAGCAAATACATGAGCAAGAGCAGCATAGGGCATCGTGAAGTGTTCTTACAGGGAACAGATCAGTCCAAGGGGGAGTCGTTGAGGAGTTTTGTAGCTGTGGGGAAGAAGCTGTTCCTATGTTTGTATGCGCGGGTCTTCAGACTTCTGTACCTTCTGCCTGATGGAAGGGTCTGGAGGAAGGCAATGCCTGGGTGGGAGGGGTCTCTGATAATGCTGTCTGCCTTCCTGAGGCAGCAGGAGGTGTAGACAGAATCAATGGGAGGGTGGCAAGTTTGTGTGATGTGTTGGGCTGAGTTCACCACACTCTGCAGTTTCTTGTGATCTTGGGCCAAGCAGTTGCCACAGCAAGCTGCGATGCAGCCAGAAAGGATGCTCTCTATGGCGCATAGAACATACAGTGCAGAAGGAGGCTATTCGGCCCATCGAGTCTGCACCGACCGACTTAAGCCCTCACTTCCACCCTATCCCCGTAACCCAATAACCCCTCCTAACCTTTTTTGGTCATGAAAGGCAATTTAGCATGGCTAATCCACCTAACCTGCATGTCTTTGGACTGTGGGAGGAAACCGGAGCCCCCGGAGAAAACCCACGCACACACGGGGGGAGAACGTGCAGACTCCGCACAGACAGTGACCCAAGCCGGGAATCGAACCTGGGACCCTGGAGCTGTGAAGCCACAGTGCTAACCACAATGCTGTCGTACTGAGATGTCAGCCTGGATTACTCGCTCATGCTCTGCAACAAGGCTTTCACCTGACGCTAAATACCTGAAATCCTCTCCAATCTCTTCCGAAGATACCACCAACCATTTTTGAAAATACCTTTTTCATTGCAGCAGGTCTCCCCTCTGATTTCCTCAACAGGTCGAGTGAGCGGCAAGCGAATGGCAGATACAGTATCATTTGGATAAATGCAACGTTATCTATTTCGGTAACAAAAACCAGAAGGCTGATTATTATCTGAATGGCCAGAAATTGGGAGAGGGGAATGTGCAACGAGACGAGGGTGTTCTCGTGCACCAGTCGCTGAAGGTAAGCATGCAGGTGCAGCAGCAGTAAAGAAGGCTAATGGTATGTTGGCCTTCATTGCGAGAGGCTTCACAAGCAGTTTCTCCAATATTCCCCAATATGGTGGTTAGCATAAATGCTTCACAGCTCCAGGGTCCCAGGTTCGATTCCCGGCTGGGTCACTGTCTGTGTGGAGTCTGCACGTCCTCCCCGTGTGTGCGTGGGTTTCCTCCGGGTGCTCCGGTTTCCTCCCACAGTCCAAAGATGTGCGGGTTAGGTGGATTGGCCATGATAAATTGCTCGTAGTGTAAGGTTAATGGGGGGATTGTTGGGTTACGGGTATACGGGTTACGTGGGTTTAAGTAGGGTGATCATGGCTCGGCACAACATCGAGGGCCGAAGGGCCTGTTCTGTGCTGTACTGTTCTATGTTCTATGTTCTATTGGCTGGGACTCACTTAGTGCTAGGGGCCTGGACGGGGCAGAGTTTGTAAGGAGCATCCAGAAGGGCTTCTTAAACCAATATTTAGATAGTCCAATTAGGGGAAGGGGCTGTACTGGACCTGGTATTGGCGAATGAGCCAGGCCAGGTGGTAGAAGTTTCAGTAGGGGAGCATTTTGGGAACAGTGACCACAATTTAGTAAGTTTTAAAGTGCTGGTGGACAAGGATAAGAGTGGTCCTAGGGTGAATGTTCTAAATTGGGGGAAGGTTAATTATAACAGTATTAGGCAGGAACTGAAGAACCTAGATTGGGATGGATGTTTGAGGGTAAATCAACATCTGAAATGAAATGAAATGAACATCTGACATGTGGGAGGCTTTCAAATGTCAGTTGAAAGGCATTCAGGACCGGCATGTTGCTGTGAGGAAGAAGGATAGATACGGCAAATTTCAGGAACCTTGGATAACGAGAGATATTGTAGGCCTCGTCAAAAAGAAAAAGGAGGCATTTGTCAGGGCTAGAAGGCTGGGAACAGACGAAGCCTGTGTGGAATAGAAGGAAAGTAGGAAGGAACTTAAGGAAGGAGTCAGGAGGTCAAAAGGGGTCACGAAAAGTAATTGGCAAATAGGGTTAAGGAAAATCCCAAGGCTTTTTACACGTACATAAAAAGCAAGAGAGTAGCCAGGGAAAGGGTTGGCCCACTGAAGGATAGGCAAGGGAATCTATGTGTGGAGCCAGAGGAAATGGGCGAGGTACTAAATGAATACTTTGCATCAGTATTCACCAAAGAGAAGGAATTGGTGGATGTTGAGTCTGGAGAAGGGTGTGTAGATAGCCTGGGTCACATTGAGAAACAAAAAGACGAGGAGATGGGTGTCTTGAAAAATATTAAGGTGGATAAGTCCCCAGGGCCTGACGGGATCTACCCCAGAATACTGAAGGAGACAAGAGAGGAAATTGCTTAGGCCTTGACAGAAATCTTTGGTTCCTCACTGTCTTCAGGTGATGTCCCGGAGGACTGGAGAATAGCCAATGTTGTTCCTTTGTTTAAGAAGGGCAGCAAGGATAATCCAGAGCCTTTCATCAGTGGCAGGGAAATTACTGGAGAGAATTCTTTGAGACAGGATCTACTCCCATTTGGAAGCAAATGGATGTATTAGTGAGGCAGCACGGTTTTGTGAAAGGGAGGTTGTGTCTCACTAACTTGATAGAGTTTTTCGAGGAAGTCACAAAGATGATTGATGCAGGTAGGGCAGTGGATGTTGTCTATATGGACTTCAGTAAGGCCTTTGAGAAGGTCCCTCATGGCAGACTGGTACAAAAGGTGAAGTCACACGGGATCAGGGGTGAGCTGGCAAGGTGGATACAGAACTAGCTAGGTCATAGAAGGCAGAGAGTAGCAATGGAAGGATGCTTTTCTGATTGGAGGGCTGTGACTAGTGGTGTTCCGCAGGGATCAGTGCTGGGACCTTTACTGTTCGTAGTCTATATAAATGATTTGGAGGAAAATGTAACTGGTCTGATTAGTAAGTTTGCGGATGTCACAAAGGTTGGTGGAATTGTGGATAGCGATGAGGGCTGTCAGAGGATACATTCGTGCCACACAAGTGCCAGGCAATGACCATCTCCTACAAGAAAGAATCAAACCAGGGCAGCACGGTGGCCTAGTGGTTAGCACAACCGCCTCACGGCGCTGAGGTCCCAGGTTCGATCCCGGCTCTGGGTCACTGTCCGTGTGGAGTTTGCACATTCTCCCCGTGTCTGCGTGGGTTTCACCCCCACAACCCAAAAATGTGCAGAGTAGGTGGATTGGCCACGCTAAATTGCCCCCTAATTGGAAAAAATAATTGGGTAATCTAAATTTTAAAAAAAAAGAAAGAATCAAACCATCACCCCTTGACATTCAATAGCATTACCATCGCTGAATCTACGACAATTAACACCTGGGTTTATCATTGATCAGAAACGGAACTGGACTAGCCATATAAATCCTGTGGGTAGCAGAGCAGGTCAGCGACTGGGAATCGTGCCGTGAGTAACTCACCTCCTGACCCCCCCAAAGCCTGTCCACCATCTACAAAGCACAAGTCAGCAGTGTGATGGAATACTCTCCACTTGCCTGGATGAGCGCAGCTCCAACAACACTCAAGAAGCTCGACACCATCCAGGACATAGCAGCATGATTGCTCCCCCTTCCACACACATCCATTCCCTCCACCTCCGACGAACAGCGGCAGCCGTGTGTACCGCCTACAAGACGCACTGCAGTAACTCACCAAGGTTCCTTCACCAAGGCAGCACCTTCCAAACCCACAGCCACCACCATCTAGAAGGACAAGAGCAGCAGATACCTGGGAACCCCACCACCTGGAGGTCCCCCTCCAAGTCACTCACCGTCCCGACTTGGAAATTGTTCGACCGTTCCTTCACTGTCGCTGGGGCAACATCCTGGAGCTCCTTCCCTAACAGCACTGTGGGTGCACCCACACCTGAGGGACTGAAGCGGTTCAAGAAGGCGGCTCACTCACCACCTTCACGAAAGGGCAATTAGGCATGGAGAACAAATTCTGGACTTCGCCACTGTCGGCAACATCCCTTGAATGAATTTTTTAAAAATCTAATTGAAACGTGTAAGGTTCTGAGGGGGCTTTGCAGGATAGATGCTGAGAGGAAACCTCCTATCGTGAGGGAGTCTAAAAATCGGGGAATCGTTTCAGAGTAAGGGGCCTCCCATTTCAGGTGAAGATGCTCTGGGAGAATGGTTGGTGTTTGGGATTGTCTTCCTCTGCGAGCAGGGGATAGTTGTACCGTCGAATGTATTGAAGGCTGGGTTTCAGAGTGGGGGGGGGTGTATATGCGCAGGATAATGGAGTTGAGGCCAGAATCAGGTTGGTCACGCTCTTGCTGAACGGTGGAGCAGCCCCGAGGGGCTGAATGGCCCACCCAGGCGGCTGAGGTTTTTAATGTTGCCATTAACCGTTGATCAAAATTGTTGAAGAAGTTAAGGAGCAGATTGCTGACGTGAGTCATTGAGATGAAGGAGCGATCTGACACTGCGCCAGCAATAAAGACTGATTTTAGCAGAACATTTGAAAAAGAATAGTTTCTTTCTGGCTTCCCAATAACATATGCAGTCAAAATGTTTAGTTGTAAACATGCGGCCTTTGCTGACGGTCGAAATCCATCGCACAGCCTGCCAGATCGAACATCTGGATCTCCGCAAGTCCTGACTGGAATAAACAGTTGATGTCCGGAAGAAATCAGTTGTTGGAAGAAGCCGATTTTCGGAGACAGTCTGAGCTGGTGGCTGAAGTGGCTGGTTTAGCACAGGGCTAAAGAGCTGGCTTTTGAAGCTGACCAAGGCAGGCCAGCAGCACGGTTCAATTCCCATACCGGCCTCCTCGAACAGGTGCCGGAATGTGGTGACTAGGGGCTTTTCACAGTAACTTCATTTGAAGCCTACTCGTGACGATAAGCGATTTTCATTTCAACTGCAGACACTGCTGTTTTGTTATTGGGATAGGGGCTGGAGTCGCGCCCAGTCAGGGGAAATTAAGTTGTCTTTTGCAGCCACAGGATGTCTTCCAGCCAGACATTTGCATTTAAATAGCGCCTTTCACAACCTCCAGGATGCCCCTGGACACCCAGTAAATCCCGTCTCTACTTCACGTCGGGCAAGCAGCCCAACGGTACCATGCAACAGGCAAGGGCTTGAGGACACCCTGTTAGCACCGGCAGCGGACCCCCACCGGAGTGGGGTGGATTCAACGGGAAATGTCATTGACAAGTGGCACAAATAGAGTTCCGCTGCCAGCTAACGGGGCTCCGCCCACAAACAAGAGGCTGGGGGGACCGGGGAATACAGTCCAATATCTCCAACGGTGCGGCACTCCCTCGGGAATGCACAAGGGTCTCAAGACTTGGATTTCTGCCTTCCCTCCTCAACTGCCAGGCGTACCACAGCTGGGACCGAGTGCGCAACCCACCCGTACCACAGCAGGGGACCGAGTGCGCAACCCACCCATACCACAGCAGGGGACCGAGTGCGCAACCCACCCGTACGACAGCGGGGACCGAATTCGCAACCCATCCGTACCACAGCAGGGGACCGAGTGCGCAACCCACCCGTACCACAGCAGGGGACCAAGTGTGCATCCCACCCGTACCACAGCTGGGACCGAGTGCGCAACCCATCCGTGCTACAGCAGGGGACCGAGTGCGCAACCTACCTCTGTCACAGCGGCGACCGAGTGCGGAACCTGCCCATGTCACAATGGGGACTGAGTTTGCAACCTATCCGTACCACAGCAGGGGTCCGAGTGCGCAACCTGCCCATGTCACAATGGGGACCGGGTTCACAACCCATCCGTACCACAGCAGGGGACCGAGTTTGCAACCCATCCGTGCCGCAGCAGGGGACCGTGTGCGCAACCCACCCGTACCACAGCAGGGGACCGAGTGCACAACCTGCCCCTGTCACAATGGGGACCGAGTGCGCGACCCATCTGTACCACAGCAGGGGACCAGGTGAGCAACTCATCTGTGCCACAGCGGGGACCGAGTTTGCAACCCATCCATGCGACAATCCGACAATGGGGACCAAGTCTGCAACCCACCCGTACCACAGCATGGGACTGAGTGTGTAACCCACCCGTGCACACTTGGGAACGAGTGTCTAACCCACCTGTGTCACAGCGGGGACTTGACACGCCGGAGTTGCTTTCAAGATGAAGTTCCCACCATCAGGTTGACAAAATAAGGAAGTTGACTGATGAAGGACACAATCGCGGGACTGGCCAGCTACAACCTATGATGATAAGAAATAGCAACAGGAGTTAGGCCGTTCGGCCCCTCGAGCCTGCTCCGTCATTCTATAGGATGATGGCTAATCCGACATTGCACACATCCACTTTCCAGTCCTTTCCCCGTAACCCTTCCTGATCAAGAATCGATCTATTCACTGTCACTGGGTCACAATCCTGGAACTCCCTCCCTAACAGCACTGTGGGAGTACCTACACCACGCGGACTGCAGCGGGTTCAAGAAGGCAGCTCACCACCACCTTCTCAGGGGGCAATTAGGGATGGGCAACAAATGGGCCCAGCCAGCGACGACAACGCCCCTTGAATGAATTTTTAAAAACTGAGTCAGAGAGTCCGACAGCACAGAAAAGGCCCTTCGGCCCATCGGGTCTGTGCCGGTCAAAAACAACCACCTAACTATTCCTATCCCATTTCCCAGCACTTGACCCCTAGCCTTGGCTGCCCTGGGATCGCAAGGCATCTAAATGCTTCTTAAATGTTATGAGGGTCTCGGCCTCCACCTCCCTTTCAGGCAGCGAGCACCACCCTCTGGGTGAAAAGGTTTCCCCTCACATCCCCTTACCTTAAATCTCTGCCCCCTGGTCACTGATCCATCCACCAAGGGGAAAGGTTTCTTCCTGTCTACTCTATCTGTACCCCTCATAATTTTATATATCATTTTTTGTTTTTGTTTTTACAGTACAGAAGGAGGCCATTCCGTCCATCGAGTCTGTACCGGCCCTTACAAAGAGCACCCTACTGAGCCCCACATATCTACCCTATCCCCATAACCCAGTAACCCCCACTTAACATTTTTTTTTGGACACCAAGGGGCAGTTTATCACGGCCAATCCACCTAACCTGCACGTCTTTTGGGACTGTGGGAGGAAACCGGAGCACCCGGAGGAAACCCACGCAGACACGGGAAAGAACGTGCAGACCCCGCACGGACAATCACCCAAGCCGGGAACCGAACCCGGGACCCTAGAGCTGTGAAGCAACTGTGCTAGCCACTGTGCTACCGTGCTGCACCGTGCTATCTCAATCATGTCCCCCCCACCCCCCCCCCCGTCCCGCCCCCTCAGTCTCCTTTACTCCAAGGAAAACAATCCCAGTCTATCCAATCTCTCTTCATAGCTAAATCTCTCCAGCCCAAGGCAACATGCTGGTAAATCTCCTCTGCACCCTGTTACGACATCCTGGGCTAGTGCACGGTCAAATTCAGCCCCACAGCCCCTGGAGTCCCAACACAGGTGAATTAACGAATAATGCAGACAAGGTTTGGAGCATCAAGGCCCCCTTCCTGCTAAATAGGTTATAGCCCCCCAGGTTTGTTTGTTTTTTTAATTTTTGAGTGCCCAATTATTTTTTTTCCAATTAAGGGGCAATTTGATGTGGCCAATCCACCTACCTTGCACATCTTTGGGTTGTGGGGGTGAAACCCACGCAGACACGGGGAGAATGTGCAAACTCCACACGGACAGTGACCCAGGGCCGGGATTCGAACCCGGGTCCTCAGCGCTGTAGGCAGCAATGCTAACCACTGCGCCACCGTGCCGCCCATAGCCCCCAGGTTTGAAAGTCGAACACAATAACTTTATTTATAACAGGAACAGAGTTGAAATATGCAATAATTGTAATAGAATAACAGTTCACTAATCTACTGCACCCCCCTTTTACCATTCCAGCTTGTACGCAAACACAGACAAGACCGACACACACAGGAGGGGAGGGGTAAAAATAATAAGGGGATTAATGTGAAATGAAAGATGAATGTCCTTGCTTCTGATGTTGAATGTGTTGCTTTCCCCCCCCCCCCCCCCTCCCAGGATGCCGAGGGATCGAAGTCATTGGCTGGATTGCTAATGAAGATCTTCTGGTAGGAACATTCAGTCAGAACTCCCAGGTAATAGGGTTGCCTCTGGGGGAGTCAGCTTAACTTTTATTGCCCTTGGCTATCACTCCAAAAGGACAGCCTCAGGCCAGTTTTATTTTTAAGACTCCCCCCAGCCTCAGCACGTGTTTTAAACTTAATTTCCAGGTTGGCCAGAAGGTCCTCCAGCTTTACAGAGTATCAGAGAAGCAGCTTCCATGAGATTTTAGGGAGGCCTGTTAACATTTCAGGGAGACAAACCCAAAGAGTTCCCTCCAGCTCCGTCTTCAGGAATTAAACGCTCGCAGGTTGGATAGAGAGGAAACGCTGGCTGGATCCGTTTGCCTGGAGACAGCTCCAACCGAGGTGGTGATCTGGTGCTGGGTTTTCAAAGCTGAAACCAAGATCAAACCTTCCTAGCTCCTCAGAACATTCCAGAACGGTCCGCACCAATCAGCATTGAGTATCAGCTGAGGCCTGGCAAGTTAAAACAGGTTGCCAGCCAAGTCCATCAAGAGGTGTCATTGCTGAGGTCGGACCAAACAGCTCACCCTGCTAGAGTTTTCTGTTTTTAAATTAAAGGTAAGCTGATTGGTCTCAAAGACATAGGTCCCATTAATAGTCCATTTGCAAAAGTTGAAACGGCAAAAATAACCGGAAATTAAAAAGGGAAAAACAAGGGACAGACAGGGATTAACAGGAGGATCCTCACCACCCTTTTCAGTGCTCTCAGATCCCTCCTGTAGTGTAGGATCCAGGCCTGCACACAATACTGTTGTCTAACCAACGTTTTATACAGTTCTAGATCCCTACCGTTGGGTGGGGTTACCGAGTTATGGGGATAAGGTGGAGGTGTTGACCTTGGGTAGGGGGTAGGGTGCTCTTTCCAAGAGCCGGTGCAGACTCGATGGGCTGAATGGCCTCCTTCTGCACTGTAAATTCTATATGTAAAACTGTGCACTCTGTGTTCTGTCGGAATGCAGCTTGTTGCTATCTGGGCTGGGGTCTGGCTCCTTCCGACATGACTGAGTTCAGAGTTCAATTCCTCTACTCCCATTCTTCGCAATGGGCGCACGGTAGCACAGTGGTTAGCACTGTTGCTCCACAACGCCAGGGTCCCGGGTTCGATTCCCGGCTTGGGTCACTGTCTGTGCGGAGTCTGCACATCCTCCCCGTGTGTGCGTGGGTTTCCTCCGGGTGCTCCGGTTTCCTCCCACAGTCCAAAGATGTGCAGGTTAGGTGGATTAGCCGTGCTAAACTGCCCTTAGTGTCCAAAAATATTAGGTGGGGCTACTGGGTTACGGGGATAGAGTGGAGGTGTGGGCTTAAGTACGGTGCTCTTTCCAAGGGCTCGATGGGCCAAATGGCCTCCTTCCGCACTGTAAATTTTATGATTTTAATAATCTTTAGTGTCATAAGTAGGCTTACATTAACACTGCAATTAAGTTACTGTGAAAAGCCTCTAGTTGCCACATTCAGGCACCTGTTCAGGTACACAGAGGGAGAATTCAGAATGTCCAATTCACCTAATAAGCACGTCTTTCAGGGCTTGTGGGAGGAAACCGGAGCACCCGGAGGAAACCCACACAGACACGGGGAAAACGTGCAGACTCCACACAGGCAGTGACCCAAGCCGGGAATCGAATCTGGGACCCTGGCGCGGTGAAGCAACAGTGCTAACCACTGCGCCACCGTCAGATGCTGTGATTCTACAGGTGTTTTCTCTATTGTCCCCCAGACTACCTGCTCCAGGCCCGTTGCCAGAGGCAGCCCTTTCTTTATGTTAATTGCTTGTCCGAGTGCCAAATCTTAAATGTTGTCGGCGCCTGGAATTTTCCCTAACAAATTATCAAAAACATTTAAATAATCATGACACAACTGTTTCCAGTATTTTGCAGTCTGGCGTTTCACTCACTCGTGGGTGAGCAGGAATGAGAGACTGAGTTTTCATGGAATCAAACTATCATGAGGAATGGGAAGGAATCAGAGCAGGCGATGTCTCCCAGGCGATGGTATATGATCCCGACTGATCCTCCAGCTTCCCAGCAACCCCCCATGTCCCTCGACCCACTTTCCGTCCAGTAATCTGTTGACTTCGGTCCCGATTCCTCTCAACAACTGACCAACCCACGCAGCTCTGAGGCAGAGGATTCCAGCGATTCACAAACCCCACCCCCCCTCCCGCCACCCCACCACTGAAGGAATTTCTCTTCAGCTCAGCCCTAAATGCCCGACACCTTGTTGTTGCCCTCCCCCAAGCTCAAGGGCGCTCCTGGTCGACGAGGGGCCGGGGGGGTGGGGGGGGGGGGGGGGGGGGGGGCAGAGAAACAGTTTGCCCTGTCAAATCCTTGAAGGATTTGGGGTTGGGGTTGAACCAGTTTTGACCTATTTGATGGCGCTGTCACTAGACGAGCAATTCAGAGACCCAGGATAATGCTCAGGGTGGCACGGTGCTTAGCGCTGCTGCCTCACAGCGCCAGCGACCCGGGTTCGATTCCCCGGCTTGGGTGACTGCCCGTGCGGAGTCTGCACCTTCTCCCCGTGTCTGCGTGGGTTTCCTCCGGGTGCTCCGGTTTCCTCCCACAGTCCAAAGATGTGCCGGTTATGTGGATTGGCCGTGCTAAGTTGACCCTTAGAGTCCAAAGGTCAAGTGGGGTTAAGGGGATAGGGTAGGGTGTGGGCCCAGGTAGAGTGCTCTGTCAGAGGGTCTGTGCAGACTTAATGTGCCGAATGGCCTCCTGTACTGATTCAATGACCTGGGTTCGAATCCCACCACTGCAGAGGGGGAAATTTGAATTCAATAAAAAATTGGAATTAACAGTCATTCTGACCAATGAAACCACTCTCGATTGTCGTAAAAACCCATCTAGGTCACGAGGGCGATGCCAAACGTTCGACGAAAGAGAATGTCGAGCGGATATTTTTTGATCATTCGGTCATGAGGAATGGCCACGCCAAGACTGGTTGAGATTCATAGAATTTCATAGAATTTACAGTGCAGAAGGAGGCCATTCAGCCCATCGTGTCTGCACCGGCTCTTGGAAAGAGCACCCTTCCCAAGCCCATACCTCCACCCTATCCCCATAACTGAGTAACCCCACCTAACACTAAGGGCAATCTGGACCCTAAGGGCAATTTAGCATGGCCAATCCTTCGCAAAGAGTCAAAGATTAAGGAGGGGATAGATTTGCCTTTCCTCTTTCACGGGATGTGGGCGTTGCTGACAAGGGCGGCCTTCGTGGCCCAGTCCTAACTGCCCTTGCCCAGTGCTGTTTTTTTTTTTGTCCAATCATTTCACAGGGACCGTCCAGCCAAACATTGGAATAGTCAAGTCTGAAGCTAATCAAAAAAACAGGGATGAGGGGGTTGAAATCTCAACTGTGAGACAAAAAAGCATGTTTTTCTTCAAAAGCACAGTTCACTATGAGAGAAAGGCCTTAGACAACGACCTTCCCCCGGAACGCCTCTGTCCTGCGCACGCTTTTACGACAACTGACATAATTTATTTGAACCGAGGTCCCCAGAGTTGCTGGATTACTAGTCGAGCGACCATACCGGAACGCCACCCCATCCCCTTGTTGTCGATCCTCCAGTAGCAGTTGATGTTTGTCTAGGTGTCTGACCCTGGAGGCCGCCTGGAGCACAGAGTCCTGCGTCACGGGGCTGCTGGGGATGGACTTCGACCAGTGCCACCGCATCTCTCTCCTGACCTTCATTGCGAAGGCACATTCCAGAAGGGAGGTGGACAACGCTCTCCGACCGCAGCAAAGTCACCGCGAGCGCTACGTGCAAAGGAGGTGAGACTCCAGGAGTGCAGGGAGGGACATGCGAGGGAGAACTTTTCTCAGGGTCATCACAGGTCAAGCTGGTAGCCCACGAGACGGCGATCAGGGAACAATTCCGTGAGAAAAAGACCATTGTTAGACTTGTGACTGTTGACAACGCACTAATGTCGCACTCCTCAGTATAGAACAGTACAGCACAGAACAGCCCCTTCGGCCCTCGATGTTGTGCCGAGCAATGATCACCCTACTCAAGCCAACGTATCCACCCTATACCCGTAACCCAACAACCCCCCCCCCATTAACCTTATTATTTTTTAGGACACTAAGGGCAATTTATCATGGCCAATCCACCTAACCTGCACATCTTTGGACTGTGGGAGGAAACCGGAGCACCCGGAGGAAACCCACGCACACACGGGGAGGACGTGCAGACTCCACACAGACAGTGACCCAGCCGGGAATCGAACCTGGGACCCTGGAGCTGTGAAGCATTTATGCTAACCACCATGCTACCGTGCTGCCCCAGTATTCTGTGCCACAGTATTCGGTACATGCCACATTATTAGACACAGACGTAGAATCCCTACAGTGCAGAAGGAGGCCATTCGGCCCATCGGGTCTGCACCGACCCTCTGAAAGAGCACCCTACCTCGGCCCACTCCCCCGCCCTATCCCCCATTACTCCACCCAACCTTTGGACACAAAGGGGCAATTTGGCGTGGCCAATCCTGCACATCTTTGGACTGTGGGAGGAAACCGGAGCACCCGGAGGAAACCCACGCACACACACACGGGGAGAACGTGCAGACTCGGCACAGACAGTGACCCAGCGGGGAATCGAACCTGGGACCCTGGAGCAATGAAGCAGCAGTGCGAACCGCCGCAGGGATGTGCCGCCCACATCATCCCGTTCACGTCATGTGGGAGGCTGAAATGTTTGATTCACCGGACTTGCGGCGTTGAAGGAAAACGCCTTCACGCTGAGCTGGAAAGAGTCGAGGAACAAAAGCCCACGCGAAAGCAGGGCATGAAGCTGGGAGAAATGATAACGATCAAAGACATGGATCCCCACAGTTCTTAAATTCCCTCTTGGCCCATACAGCCTCTCAACTTTCAGAACACTTGGTGTTCAGCCAGGACTAATCTGGCCCGTCAAATCTCGCTGTTCCACTTTTCAAACCCTTTCTTCTGTCGAGTGGGTTTTGTGCTGAGGTTTATGGAGGGAGGGGGGGGGTTGGGGGGGGGGGGTGGGAATTAAACCCTGATGTAGCTGCGGAAGCAACAGCCCCCACACCTCCGCTCCACCTAACCGGCCTGGTGATTCCATCACTTCCGAGATTTGAGAGTCCAATTTGCAGTGATCGACTCGTCCTACCTTTGACCCAAGTCACCCAGTGAGGCTCTGGTGGCCACCGAGTGGGTCCATTTCAGTGCAGAAGGAGGCCATTCGGCCCATCGAGACTGCACCGAGCCTCTGTAAGAGCACTCTATCCCAATAACCCCTTTGTGGTGTTCATTGTGGTTCAGATCCTGGTTGGTGCAGTGTTCACAAAGACCACACCTAGCTTTTGTATTAAACAAAGCTAAAGATTTACTTACACTGCTAAATTGAATTCGACTTCTTACTTCTATATAATAAACAATTGACAATAAGTATACAATCTACTCTCATCTACCACTAATCTCTACACTAATACAATAGCTATGATCTGCTCTCACTTACACTATCTTTCCTACAGTCTTTCTCCTAGCCTTCTCCTCAACATGTTCCCAGAAGGCTCAGCATCAATGCTTTATATAGTTCGGCATCTAGCTCCCTCTAGTGGTTGATTCGGACATAACATTAACCCTTACAGTTCTGTACGTTTCTCATAATGTCACACCCGTAACCTCACCCGCACATCTTTGGACTGTGGGAGGAAACTGGAGCACCCGGAGGAAACCCACGCGACAGTGAAGGAACGGCCGATATATTTCCAAGTCAGGATGGTGAGTGACTTGGAGGGGAACCTCCAGGTGGTGGGGCAGCACGGTAGCACAGTGGTTAACACGGTTGCTTCACAGCTCCAGGGTCCCAGGTTCGATTCCCCGCTGGGCCACCGTCTGTGCGGAGTCTGCACGCTCTCCCCGTGTCTGCGTGGGTTTCCTCCGGGCACTCCGGTCTCCCCCCACAAGTCCCGAAAGACGCGCTGTTGGGAAATTTGGATGTTCTGATTCTCCCTCAGTGTTCCCGAACAGGCGCCGAAATGTGGCGACTAGGGGCTTTTCACAGTAACGTCATTGCAGTGTTAATGTAAGGCTACTTGTGACAATAAAGATTACTATTGCTAAAGGTGGGAGGGGTTCCCAGGTATCTGCTGCTCTTGCCCATCTAGATGGTAGTGCTCATGGGTTTGGAAGGTGCTGCAGAAGGAACCTTGACGAGTTACTGCAGTGCATCTTGTAGACGGTACACACGGCTGCCACTGTGCGTCGGTGGTGGAGGGTTTGAATGTTTGTGGAAGGGGAGCAATGAATCCGGGCTGCTTTGTCCTGGATGCTGTTGAGCTTCTTGAGGGTAGTTGGAGCTGCGCTCACCCAGGCAAGTGGAGAGCATTCCAACACATTCCTGACTTGTGCCTTGTAGATTGTGGACAGACTTTGGGGAGTCTCCGCAGGATTCCCAGCCTCTGACCTGCTCTGGTAGCCACAGTGTTTATACGGCTGGGTCCAGTTCAGTTTCTGATCAATGGTAACCCCCAGGATGTTGATTATCATTGTGGGGGATTCAGTGATGGTAATGCCATTGAAAGTTAAAGGGCGATGGTTAGATCCTGTCTTGTTGAAGATAGTCATTCTCTAACACTTGTGTGGCCCGAATGTAACTTATCACTTGTCAGCCCCAAGCCTGGATATTGTCCAGGTCTTGCTGCATTGGGACATGGACGGCTTCATTATCTGAGGAGTCGCGAATGGTGCTGAACGTTGTGCATTTATCAGCCAACACCCCCACTTCTGACCTTATGATGGAAGGAAGGTCATTGATGAAGCAGCTGAAGATGGCTGGGCCCAAGACCCTAACCCTGAGGAACTGGGGAGGGGTCCGGTGACTGTGGAGAGGGGTCCCGACACCGGGGTGAGCGAATCAGATTCACTTGTGTGGGGTCAGTGGGCGATATTTTACCTCTTGTGGCCTCTGCCTTTACCACCCGGGCAGCACGGTAGCATAGTGGACAGCACAAATGCTTCACAGCTCCAGGGTCCCAGGTTCGATCCCGGCTTGGGTCACTGTCTGTGCGGAGTCTGCACATCCCCCCCGTGTGTGCGTGGGTTTCCTCCGGGTGCTCCGGTTTCCTCTCACAGTCCAAAGATGTGCAGGTTAGGTGGATTGGCCATGATAAATTTCCTTTAGTGTCCAAAATTGCCCTTAGTGTTGGGTGGGGTTACTGGGTTATGGGGATAGGGTGGAGGTGTTGACCTTGGGTAGGGTGCTCTTTCCAAGAGCCGGTGCAGACTCGATGGGCCGAATGGCCTCCTTCGGCATTGTAAATTGTGTGTGTGTGTGTGTATCTGCCTCCCTAAGCTGCCGGGATTCTTGAGCCTGGGAGGCGCCTTCTCCAGCCGTTATATCCATTTGCCTCCTAAAATGGGAGGATCGCAACGTCAGTGACATTTTACAATGACAGACCCAGATCTCGAGAGCTGCTCACTACCCCCCACCCCCATAACGGCTCCAGTTAGACCTGAAATAAAACAGGGATTCCAGCTGCCTTCCTTTCATCTGCCACAAAACAGCTGTGGTGATATGCTTCACTGTAAATACACAAGGGGTTAATGTAAATACACTATGACTAAGTAACCACTAGGGGGAGCACCAGAGACGTCATGACATGCAGACATGCAGCTAATGAACACATAGAATAGGACACGACCAATGGGCAGTCAAGACACCCAGAGGTGACACTACCACAAGGGGGGCATTACACAACCCATATATAAGGACAGGGCACACATGCTCTGTCTCTTTCCACAGGCGACACTTAGAGAGCAGGACAGGGGCAGATCAGAAGCATCACACCCACCACGTGGCTTAGAGCAGACTGGTTAGTTAGACTGAGTTACTACTGTATAGCAAGATTAGCAGGAGAGTCGAACTCATAGAGAACTGTGCTAATGGTTCAATAAATCACATTGAACTTACTTCAACGCCTGGAGTATCTTTTGGTCAAAGCTGCATCGAGTTGCCGCACAATGGCGTCGGACTTGCGCAGCGCACAAGGAGATCTAGCACCGAAACCCACTCAGGAACCAATTAGGATTATTCTAGCGTATAAAGCTTGCATTTCTTTTGCACCTTTCGGAACCTCAGAATGTCCCTCAGGAATAAATATTGACCAGGACAACAGGGAAGACACGCAGCACTGTTGCTGGGTCAAAATAGTCTCTCGGGATCTTCCAATACAACTGAGAGAACTGGAGGATAGATTCAAGGGATTGTTTCCCAGGGCGAGAAACCTTTTTGTGATCACCACTGGCAAAGGGAGCATTTTTCCCGATCCCTAATTGTCTCTGAACTGAACGGTTCTTATTTCCTTTGCTTCCATTTTATATTTTATTATTATTTTGGACCCATAATCGGAATGTGTCTTTAAGGATTCCGGCTGAAACATCCTGGCAGGTCAGGACAGCGTGTTCCAGGTTTTATATTTTAGAGAGGAGAAGACAGCGCCGTTGACGCCGAGTGAATCTCACCCACCAACTTTGGCGGAAGTTGGTTCGATTGGCTGGCTGGCAAACTGTGGGTTGGCCAGGGACAGTGTTCTGGCTGACAGCCGTCAGTGGTTGGTGCCTGCGGGACCCTTTAGGGCGGCACGTCGACACAGGGCTCAGCACTGCTGCCTCACAGCTCTAGGCTCCCGGGTTTGACTCCCACCTTGGATTACTGTCTGCGTGGGTTTCCTCCGGGTGCTCAAGTTTCCTCCCACAGTCCAAAGGTGTGTAGATTAGGTGGGATTACAGGGATAGAGGGGGAGAGTGGACCTGGGTGGGGTGCTCTTTCAGAGGGTGGGTGCAGACCTGATGGGCCAAACGGCCTCCTGCTGCACTGTAGACATTTTGTGATTCTAACTGGGCAGAAATGTTTTCGACCTCTCTCTGTCTCGCTGATAAAGTAAGGAACTGCTTATTGTACTGAAACCAGCAAGTGCCTGGCACATCTTTGCTGTAAACTTGAAATAATCCTCGATCCACAGTGAAAATAGACACCTCGCCAGAGAAAACCATCCCAAGCCCTGAAGGAAGAGGTACCAAAACAAGAGCTTGAACTCCAGAAAGACTTTAACTGGAAGTCAAGGCAGTGTGTCAAAGATCCTTTACCCTCATATTTTCATGAATAATTTCTTTACCTTTCAATCACCCTTTTCCCTCTGTGTTGTTTGTCTGTGTGTGTGTGTGTGTGTGTGTGTGTGTGTGGATGTGTGGGTTTAGATTTAGATTTAGAACAGTACAGCACAGAACAGGCCCTTCGGCCCTCCATGTTGTGCCGAGCAATGATCACCCTACTCAAACTCACGTATCCACCCTATACCCGTAACTCAACAACTCCCCCTTAACCTTACTTTTTGGGACACTACGGGCAATTTAGCATGGCCAATCCACTTAACCCGCACATCTTTGGACTGTGGGAGGAAACCGGAGCACCCGGAGGAAACCCACGCAGACACGGGGAGGACGTGCAGACTCCGCACAGACAGTGACCCAGCCGGGAACCGAGCCTGGGACCCTGGAGCTGTGAAGCATTGATGCTAACCACCATGCTACCGTGCTGCCCACTCTGTGTGTATGTGTGTGTAGAACATAGAACATACATTGCAGAAGGAGGCCATTCGGCCCATCAGGTCTGCACCGACCCACCTAAGCCCTCACTTCCACCCTATCCCCGGAACCCCAATAACCCCTCCTAACCGTTTTGGACACTTAAGGGCAATTTAGCATGGCCAAACCACCTAACCTGCACGTCTTTGGACTGCGGGAGGAAACCGGAGCACCCGGAGGGAACCCACGCACACACAGGGAGAAGAAACTCCACACAGACAGTGACCCCAGCGGGGAATCGAACCTGGCGCTGTGAAGCAACAGTGCTATCCACTTGTGCTACCGTGCTGTGTGTATGTGTGTGTTGTTTGCCTGTGTGTGTAGAGAGTGGGGGTAGTTAGAAGGAAGATGTTGCGAAAAGGCAATTAGATAATAGTTGCATTGTTGCCTATTTAATATTGACGACTGTTAAATAATGAGAAGTTATTTGTGTTAACTTTTACAAAGCTGAGCTGTAAGTCCCTTTCCAAGCCAGCAGTGTAATCCCTCCCAAGGCTTTCTCAGCCGTGTGAGGTGAGAATCTTTCTCCCCGTCTGCGCGTGGGTTTCCTCCGGGTGCTCCGGTTTCCTCCCACAGTCCAAAGATGTGCAGGTGAGGTGGATTGACCGTGCTAAGTTGCCCTTAGTGACCAAAGGTGTTCAGGTGAGGTGGATTGGCCGCGATAAATTGCTCCTCAGTATCCAAAGGTGTTCAGGTGTGGTGGGGTTATGGGGTTTTGGGGGATAGGGCAGGGAGGGCTGGGAAGGGTGCTCTTCGGAGCCAGGGCCGGTGCAGACCCGATGGGCCAAATGGCCTCTTTCCGCACCGTAGGAATTCTATGATTCTAACTGACACTGGATCGCTTAATCCAGCAGCAGCTTTGATTATGACTCATTGGGATAACTGTTTCTCCTGCCATGAGGCCTCACTCTCCGCTGACGGCATTTCGACGTCATTGATCCTTTGAAGGTTGTGGCTTGTTCTTACTCACCCAGAAAGTTCACAGAGTAACGCTGTCGGCAGGTCGTGTTACAGTTGTATAAAGCTTTAGTTAGGCCGCATTTGGAATATTGCGGGCAGTTCTGGTCTCCACACTACCAGAAGGGTGTGGATGCTTTGGGGAGGCTGCAAAGGAGGTTTACCAGGGACTTGCCTGATCTGGAGGGTGTTGGCTATGAGGAGAGGTTGAATAAACTCGGATTGCTTTCGTTGGAAAGGCTGAGGGGAGACCTGATTGAGGTCTACAAAATGACAAGAGGTCGGGACAGGGTGGATAGTCAGTAGCTTTTTCCCAGGGTGGAAGAGTCAATTACGAGGGGCACAGGTTCAAGGGGAGAGGGGGAAGGTTTAAGGAGATGTGCGGGGAAAGATTTTCACGCAGAGGGTGGTGGGTACCTGGAACACTTTGCCAGTGGAGGCAGGCACGACAGCAATGTTTGAGATGTATCTTGATAGACACATGAACGGGCGGGGCTGGGGGGGGGGGGTACAGACCGTTTGTGCAATAAGTAGTAGGTCTAAATAAGGAATCTGGATCAGCAGAGGCCTGGTGGGCCGAAAGCCTGTTCCTGAGCTGTACTGTTCTTTGTCTGCGGCAAACTAGTCTAACCAGCTCAAATCTTGCGCCGGAAGTTCTGTGGTTCTGCCTCTTTGGACCCATGGGTTTGGAGATAAAGATGTCAGCCCCTCAGATAGAGGTTGTCGAAAGGCAAGCAAGTTGCACGGGCTAAACTCTGAGGAGGGTTCAGGAGCAGAAGGATCTGGGTGTACAGGTACAAAATGAGGACACTCTGTGGTTAATAAATCAAACAGGATTCTGGGCTGTCGTAACGGGAGCACAGAGTTGAAAAGCAAGGAGGTTATGTTAAGAAAAAAGGCACATTACTGCGGAGGCTGGAACTCAAACAAAAATAGAAAATACTGGACAATCTCTTACAAATTTAGAGCACCCAATTCATTTTTTCCAATTAAGGGGCAATTTAGCATGGCCAATCCACCTACCCTGCACATCTTTGGGTTGTGGGGGCGAAACCCACACAAACACGGGAGAATGTGCAAACTCCACACGGACAGTAACCCAGAGCCGGGATCGAACCTGGGACCTCGGCTCCGTGAGGCAGCAATGCTAACCACTGCGCCACCCTGCCGCCCTCACTGGACAATCTCAGCAGGCGTGACAGCGCCTGTGGGGAGAGAACGGGAGCAAACTTTTCGATGACTTTGACAAAGAGTCATCCAGATTCGAAATGTTCGCTCCCTGCTGTCTCCACAGGTGAAGTTTTTAAGGTAAAGATAGATAGTTTCTTGAAGAATAAAGGGATTAAGGGTTATGGTGTTCGGGCCGGAAAGTGGAGCTGAGTCCACAAAAGATCAGCCATGATCTAATTGAATGGCGGAGCAGGCTCGAGGGGCCAGATGGCCGACTCCTGCTCCTAGTTCTTATGTTCTTATGTGCGGTTACGTTCAGCACGACTTCAGCCTCAACTAGAGTATTGTGGCTCAGTCTGGACACCACACTCAGGGCGGATGTGACGGATTTAGAAAGGGAGCAGAGAAGATTCACAAGGTTCCAGGGATGAGGCCCTGCGGTTACTGGGAACGATCTGAGAAGGCGGGACCGTCTTTCTCGAAGAGAAGATCGAGGGGAGATTTGATCGAGATGTTCAAAATCATGAGGGGTCTGGACGGAGTTGAGAAGGGGAAACATTGGTGGAAGGATTGGGAACGAGGGGGCACAGGTTTAAGGTGATTGACAAAAGCAGAAATGGCAACATGAGAAAAAGATTTCCCCCCCCATCCGGTTAGGGCGGGGGAGTGGGCCGAGCTAGAGTGTTGTTTCAGAGGGCCGGTGCTGACCCGATGGGCTGAATGGTCTCCTTCTGCACTAACAACAAACAAAGAACAAAGAAAAATACAGCACAGGAACAGGCCCTTCGGCCCTCCAAGCCTGTGCTGACCATGCTGCCCGTCTAAACTAAAATCTTCTACACTTCCAGGGTCCGTATCCCTCTATTCCCATCCTATTCATGTATTTGTCAAGATGCCCCTTAAATGTCACTATCGTCCCTGCTTCCACCACCTCCTCCGGCAGCGAGTTCCAGGCACCCACTACCCTCTGTGTAAAAAACTTGCCTCGTATATCTCCTCTAAACCTTGCCCCTCGCACCTTAAACCTATGCCCCCTAGTAATTGACCCCACTACCCTGGGAAAAAGCCTCTGACTATCCACTCTGTCCATGCCCCTCATCATTTTGCAGACCTCTATCAGGTCGCCCCTCAACCTCCGTCGTTCCAGTGAGAACAAACCGAGTTTATTCAACCGCTCCTCATAGCTAATGCCCTCCATACCAGGCAACATCCTGGTAAATCTCTTCTGTACCCTCTCCAAAGCCTCCGCATCCTTCTGGTAGTGTGGTAACCAGAATTGAACACTATACTCCAAGTGTGGCCTAACTAAGGTTCTATACAGCTGCAACATGACTTGCTAATTTTTATACTCAATGCCCCGGCCAATCAAGGCAAGCATGACGTATGCCTTCTTGACTCCCTTCTCAATCTGTGTTGCCCCTTTCAGTGACCTGTGGACCTGTACACCTAGATCTCTCTGTCTGTCAATACTCTTGAGGGTTCTACCATTCACTGTATATTCCCTACCTGCATTAGACCTTTCAAAATACACTACCTCTCATTTGTCTGGATTAAACTCCATCTGCCATCTTTCCGCCCAAGTCTCCGAACGATCTAAACCCTGCTGTGTCCTCTGAAAGTCCTCATCGCTACCCGCAATTCCACCAACCTTTGTAGGGATTCTAAGAGTCATTAGGATCTGGAATGCGCTGCTGCCTGAGAGTGTGGTGGAGGCAGATCCAATCGAGGCTTTCAAAGGGAATTGGGCGGCCATCTTGTGTTGCCACGAGCAACCGTGTAAAATCAGAGCCATACAAGGGGAGTGCAAATTTCCATCTCTCTTCCTCAAAAAGCCCGTTGAGGCTGGGGTTCCATTGAAAATGAGCCGGGAAGGATAGATTTTTCCAGGCTAAGGGTTTTAAAGGATGTGGAACCAAGATGGAGCAGTGGAGTGGAGAGGCAGATCAACCGTGATTGTGTTTTCCCGGCAAGCGGGTGGTTGGAATCTGGGACGCGCTGCCTGAGAGGCTGGCGGAGGCCGATCTTCGAAATCGGGGCTTTCGAAAGGGAATCGGACAGGACCCCACAAAGAGAAGACCACAGGGGATTGTGGGGGAGGTCCTCACGCAGAGGGCTAGCAGGGATGCGATGGACCAAATAGCCCCCCTCCTTGAAACAACCATCCTACGGTTGCACGGTCTGATTGGCTGATGGGGGGGGGGGGGGGACTCGTGGGGCTGAGCAACGTTCCCCTTTACCCTGTCCTTTGTGGAAGGCTGAGCCTGCGATTGGGTGCTGCCCTGCGGGTAATCATTGAATCCCTGCATTGCAGAAGGAGGCCATTCGGCCCTTTCAGTCTGCACCGACCCTCATCATGAGTGCTAACCCGGGTCCCTGGCACTGTGAGACAGCAGTGTTAACCCGGGCCCCTGGCTCTGTGAGGCAGCAGTGTTAACCCGGGCCCCTGGCACTGTGAGACAGCAGTGTTAACCCGGGTCCCTGGCACTGTGAGGCAGCATTGCTAACCCGGGTCCCTGGCACTGTGAGACAGCAGTGTTAACCTGTGTCCCTGGCACTGTGAGGTAGCAGTGCTAACCCTGGGTCCCTGGCACTGTGAGACAACAGTGTTAACCCGGGTCCCTGGCACTGTGAGACAGCAGTGTTAACCCGGGTCCCTGGTACTGTGATGCAGCAGTGTTAACCCGGGTCCCTGGCACTGTGAGACAGCAGTGTTAACCCGGGTCCCTGGTACTGTGATGCAGCAGTGTTAACCCGGGTCCCTGGCACTGTGAGGCAGCAGTGTTAACCCGGGTCCCTGGCACTGTGAGACAGCAGTGTTAACCCGGGTGCCTGGCACTGTGTGACAGCAGTGTTAACCCGGGTCCCTGGCACTGTGAGACAGCAGTGCTAACCCGGGACCCTGGCACTGTGAGGCAGCAGTGTTAACCCGGGTCCCTGGTACTGTGATGCAGCAGTGTTAACCCGGGTCCCTGGCACCGTGAGACAGCAGTGTTAACCCGGGACCCTGGCACTGTGAGACAGCAGTGCTAACCCGGGACCCTGGCACTGTGAGGAAGCGGTGTTAACCCGGGTCCCTGGCACTGTGAGACAGCAGTGTTAACCCGGGTCCCTGGCACTGTGAGGCAGCAGTGTTAACCCGGGTCCCTGGTACTGTGATGCAGCAGTGTTAACCCGGGTCCCTGGCACTGTGAGACAGCAGTGCTAACCCGGGTCCCTGGCACTGTGAGACAGCAGTGCTAACCCGGGTCCCTGGCACTGTGAGACAGCAGTGCTAACCTGGTTCCCTGGCGCTGTGAGGAAGCGGTGTTAACCCGGGTCCCTGGCACAGTGAGGCACCAGTGCTAACCCGGGTCCCTGGCGCTGTAAGGAAGCAGTGCTAACCCGGGTCCCTGGTGCTGTGAGGCAGCAGTGTTAACCCAGGTCCCTGGCACTGTGAGACAGCAGTGTTAACCCGGGTCCCTGGCGCTGTAAGGAAGCAGTGTTAACCAATGTGTCGCCGTGTCGCCCTGAGGTAACGTTTACCTGTCAATCTCCCAGCCATTGTGCAACCTGGCCTTCCAGGAAAGGTTCTGGTTTCTTCACCTGGAATGTGGAACGAATGCCGCAATCAGCAATCAAATCTTCCAGCAACTTCCGTGAGGTTCGATTACATCACAGGGAAGGACGGGGGCGGGTGGTGGTGGTGGGGGGCGGGTGTGGATCGGAGGTGGAAATTTGCACCTTGCCGCACGCAGGATATTTAAATTACAAATTGCCTCAGCATTTCAAGAGTGTTGAGAGAAGTGAAATGCTGACAATTCATTTCCCACTCACCGCCAGGAGGTGGCAGGGTAGGCGTTCTGTGACAGGGCGGCTGTCCCTGGTTTGGAGATTCTCCAACCCTCCCGGATTCCTATCCATCCCCCATACACCTGTCAAATTCCCCAATTCGCTCTCAGGCGTTTCCGCAGGCCGTGGTCTCGGCCTGGTTGGCGGTGGGCCGTGGCTCGATCCTGACCCCGGGAATCTGAGCGGAGGGGACACTCCTGCCCCGCGCACTGTGGGCATCTTGGCACTGTTACAAGATCCTTCCCAGAAGGGGAAAGAAAATAACAACAGTTAAAAATTGAGAAACTAAATGACTGGCCCGAACTATTAGGATTGAGGCCTTAGCCGGGCGGTGGGTAACCTGTGGCCCGGCGGGGTGGCGGGGGGGGCATCCGGGTTCAGAGAGCGGCCCCCATGAGACATTGTGTTGACCATTGACCACGCCCGGGGTCACCACATTCCGTTGATTCCCGTCCGTGTAGACTTTTTTTCCTGCCGGTATGGCTGAAGTCATTCGCACGTCAAGCGCGGGTGAGTGAAGTGAGGGGGCGAGTGAAGTGAGGGGGCGAGCGAAGTGAGTGGAGTGCTGATTATTCACAACACATTATTATTACTTTCGCTTACTGTCACAAGTCGGCTTGAATGAAGTTACTGTGACAAGCCTGCACATGGACTGTGAGAGCCGTGCTGTATCCAAAGTGTAAATATTCCTTTTGTTTTTACCGTTGAGGACGGTTCTACTAATATATAAATGATTAACCATTTTCTATAACCCGTTACAAAATATTGGGCCTGTATTAAATGCACTTAATCTTATTCACGGGGTCACGGTTGGTGAACGAGGCCAATTTCAATCCTGCGGTCCACTGCGATGAAGGAGGGTTAGTCGTGCGGCCTACTCGTTTGGCCACTGCCTTGAACTAGAGTAAGCGATCCCACAGCACTCTTTTGAAGCACTCCACGATGTCCCAGGCAATATTTATCCCTCAATCAACATCACTAAAATGCAGATGATTTTGGTCATGATCACAATGCTGTCTGTGGGAGTTTGCTGTGCACTAGTTCGCGCCCCCCCCCCCCCCCCCCCCCCCCCCCCGTTTTTCTTAGTTTATAACTTAGGGCAGCACGGTAGCATGGTGGTTAGCATAAATGCTTCACAGCTCCAGGGTCCCAGGTTCGATTCCCGGCTGGGTCACTGTCTGTGCGGAGTCTGCACGTCCTCCCCGTGTGTGCGTGGGTTTCCTCCGGGTGCTGCGGTTTCCTCCCACAGTCCAAAGATGTGCGGGTTAGGTGGATTGGCCATGATAAATTGCCCTTAGTGTCCTAAAAAGTAAGGTTAAGGGAGGGGAGGGGAGGGGGAGGGGGGTGGGGATTGTTGGGTTACGGGTATAGTAGGGTGGATACGTGGGTTTGAGTAGGGTGATCAATGCTCGGCACAACATCGAGGGCCGAAGGGCCTGTTCTGTGCTGTACTGGGAGGAGGGGGGGGGTGGGGGGGGGGGGAGGGAGGGGGGGGGGTGGGGGGGGGGGGGGAGGAGGGGGGGGGTGGGAGAGGGGGGGGGGGGGGGGGGGGGGGGGGGGGAGGGGTGGGGGGGGGGAGGGGAGGGGGGGGTGGGGGGGAGGGGAGGAGGGGGGGGGAGAAGGGGGGTGGGGGGGGGGGAGAGGGGGGGAGTGGGGGGGGATGATTGTATACTAGGTTAGCGGGTAATAGGGGGAGGGGTACGTGGGTTTGAGTAGGGTGAGCAATGCTGGAGCGACGAACATTGGAGAGGCCGAAGGGCCTGTCTGTGCTGTACTGTTCTATGTTCTATAACAGTACTACACTTTGAAAGTAGGTCAGCTGAGGCTGTGAGAGGCACTTTTTAAAAATGAAATTCAGTCGTACGATGTGGCCGTTGCTGGTTCGGCCAGCATTTATCGCCCCTCCCTAGTTGCTCCTCAAGAAAGTTGTGGTGCGCTGCCTTCTAGAATTGTTGGCACCCATATGGTGTAGGTACACCCACAGTGCTGGTAGGTGGGAGTGGGGGGGGGGAGTTCCCAGGACTTTGACCTGGCGACAGTGAAGGGGCGGCCAACGTATTTCCAAGTCAGGATGGTGTGTGGCTCTGAGGGGTACTTCCAGGTGATGGGGCCCCCCCCCCCATGTGCCTGCTGCAATCACCGTTCTCGATGGTGGAGGTCACAGGTTTGGAGCTTTGGCAAGTTCCTGCAGTGGCACATTGAAGATGGTACACACGGCTGCCCCTGTGCCTCGGTGGCGGAGAGAGTGAATGTTCGTGGGTGGGGCGGTCTTTCAAGTACGGCTGCCTTGTCCTGGATGGTGTCGAGCTTCTTGAGTGTTGTTGGAGCTGCGCTCACCCAGGCCAGTGGAGAGTATTCCATCACACTCCTGACTTCTGTCTTGTGGATATAAGTCTCGCCACTCACTGTAATGTTGGATGGGGCCACTGGACAGTAATGTTCCCCAGCCTTTTGCCTGAGGAGCCAGATCGGCCTCCATTACTCTGGCGGGAGAATCAGAGATTCAAAACATTCAAAACAAGGGGCAGCAGGGTAGCATGGTGGTTAGCATAAATGTCTTCACAGCTCCAGGGTCCCAGGTTCGATTCCCGGCTGGGTCACTGTCTGTGTGGAGTCTGCACGTCCTCCCCGTGTGTGCGTGGGTTTCCTCCGGGTGCTCCGGTTTCCTCCCACAGTCCAAAGATGTGCGGGTTAGGTGGATTGGCCATGCTAAATTGCCCGTAGTGTCCTAATAAAAGTAAGGTTAAGGGGGGGTTGTTGGGTTACGGGTATAGGGTGGATACGTGGGTTTGAGTAGGGTGATCATGGCTCGGCACAACATCGAGGGCCGAAGGGCCTGTTTCTGTGCTGTACTGTTCTATGTTCTATGAAGGTGAAACGGTTACCATGGCAATGCGAAGGCCTCCAAAAAAAAGAGGAATTTCGTTTTTGTCCAAGATTGCTGTTTCGCTTATTCTTTTTTTTAAAAAAATGTTTCTTTATCCTCCTCCCTTTTTCACATTTTCTCTCAAATTTACACCCACCAACACAGTGGCACAGTGGTTAGCATTGCTGCCTCACTCCGCTGAGGACCTGGGTTCGAATCCCGGCCCTGGGTCACTGTCCGTGTGGAGTTTGCACATTTTCCCCGTGTCTGCGTGGGTTTCGCCCCCACAACCCAAAGATGTGCAGGGTAGGTGGATTGGCCATGCTAAATTGCCCCTTAATTGGAAAAATAATTGGGTAATCTAAATTTATTTTACAAAATTTACACCCACCAACAATAAACAACAATCAGTAAGGAATATGTCAATCCCCATATCAATAACAACAATCCCATCCTCCCACCAAACCCCAAACATTAGCCGCGTGTTCACATAAACAAATGACAAGAAGGAATTAGGGATCACCCATAGTCGCCATCAACACACACCGCCCCCCTCCCCTCCCCCCAACCCTCCCCCCCCCCGCCAACTAATGTTCGATGTGATCCAGTCCTTGAAACTGCAGAATGAATAATGCCCATGAATTGTAGAACCCCTCCATCCTTCCCCTCAGTTCAAACTTAACCTTCTCAAGGGTCAAGTATTCCAACAGGTCCCCCCGCCACGCCAGGGCACAGGGTGGAGAGGTTGGTCTCCAACCCTATCAGGATCCGCCTTCGGGCGATCAACGAGGCGAAGGCTACAACATCTGCCTCCGGCCCCGTTTCCAACCCCGGCTGGTCCGACACCCCGAATATGGCCTCCCGGGGGCCCGGGTCCAGTTTCACGTGCACCACTTTAGAAATTAACCTAAAAACCTCCTTCCAGTAATCCTCCAGCTTTGGACAGGATCAAAATTTATGACGTGAATAGCGGGTCCTCCCCCCCCCCCCCCCCCCCCCCCGCAACGATCACACACATCTTCTACTCCTTCAAAGAATCGGCTCATCCTCGCCCTCGTGAGGTGTGCTCTGTGTACCCCCTTCAGCTGTATCAGCCCCAACTTCGCGCATGAGGTGGAGGCATTCACTCTCCGGAGCACCTCACACCAGACCCTCTCCTCCAGACCCTCTTCCTCCCACTTTGCTTTGATCCCTTCCAGCGGCGCCTTCTCCTCTTCCAAAATAGCTCCGTAAACCGCCGACACTACCCCCTTCTCCAGTCCCCCTGTCGTCAGCACCTCCTCCAGCAATGTGGAGGCCGGCTTCACCGGGAAGCTCTGTATCTCCTTTCTGGGTTTCACTTATTCTTTCGAGCAACGCCCGCTACTTCCTGACTACTTCAAAGCATTAAACCTCAAACCTCCAGGAAGTCTTAAACAAGCTGATGAAGATTGTCAACCTCCCCCCACCACCTTCAACACTCATTCCCGCCATCACCCACCACCAACCACACCGTGGCAGTCGTGTGTACCATCTACAAGATGCACTGCAAGAACTCACTTAAGGTTCCTCAGGCAGCACCTTCCAAACCCACGATTGCTGCCACCGTAAAGGACAAAGGGCAGCAGATACACAGGTTCCCCTCCAAGCTACGCACCATCCCAGCTTTGGAAATATATCGCCCTTCCTTCACAGCCTCTGGGTCAAAACTCTGCATCTTGCCAAGACTTCGAGAGCACCTTCATCACAGAGACTGTGATAGGTAGAGAAAGGCCCAACTCCACTTGTTCCAGAGGGAATAGAAAACCGTAGAATCCATAGATCACCTACAGTGCCAAAGGAGGCCATTTGGCCCATCGAGTCCGCACCCATCTTCGAAATAGCTCCAGAGGGGCAGATGGAACCTCAGTTTAATGTGCTGATTCCTGGGATGGTGGGACTGTCGTATGAGGAGAGCCGGTCAGGATTATATTCATTGGAGTTTAGAATTCCATAGATCATACTGAGCAGAAGGAGGCCATTCGTCCCGTCCAGTCTGCACCGACCCACTTAAGCCCTCACTTCCACCCTATCCCCATAACCCAATAACCCCATCTAACCTTTCTGGACACTAAGGCCAATCCACCTAACCTGCACGTCTTAGGACTGTGGGACTAAACCGGAGCACCCGGAGGAAACCCACGCAGACACGGGGAGAACGTGCAGACTCCTCACAGGCAGTGACCCAGCGGGGAATCGAACCTGAGCCCCTGGCGCTGTGAAGCCACAGTGCTATCCACTTGTGCTACCGTGCTGTCCTTGAAGAGTGAGAGGGGATCTCATTGAAACGTATAAAATTCTAACAGGATTAGACAGGGTAGATTCAGAAAGAATGTTCCGGATGGTGGGGGGGAGTCCAGAAATAAGGGTCATTTTTTTCATAGAATTTACAGTGCAGAAGGAGGCCATTCAGCCCATCGAGTCTGCACCGGCTCTTGGAAAGAGAACCCTACCCAAGGTCAACAACTCCACCCTATCCCCATAACCCAGTAACCCCACCCAACACTAAGGCCAATTTTGGACACTAAGGTCAATTTATCATGGCCAATCCACCTAACCCGCACATCTTTGGACTGTGGGAAGAAACCGGAGCACCCGGAGGAAACCCACGCAGACACGGGGAGGATGTGCAGACTCCGCACAGACAGTGACCCAAGCCGGGAATCGAACCTGGGACCCTGGAGCTGTGAAGCGATTGTGCTATCCACAATGCTACCGTGCTGCCCATAGTTTGAGGATAAGGGGTAAATCTTTTAGGACTGAGGTGAGGAGAAATGTCTTCACCCAGGGAGAGGTGAATCTGTGGAATTCACTACCACAGAAAGTAGTTGAGGCCAAAACGTTGTGTAATTTCAAGAAGGAATTTGATATCGCTCTTGGGGCCAAAGGAATCAACGGATATGGTGGGACGGCGGGATCAGGGTATTGAACTTGATGATCGGCCATGATCAGAATGAATGGCGGAGCAGGCTCGAAGGGCCGAATGGCCTCCTCCTGCTTCGATGCTCTACGTTTCTTTGTATCATCCAAAAGACTACGGGCGGGGCTGTGACCCGAGGGTTACCCCCCCGACCCCCCCCCCCCCAAAAAAGGCGGGAGAGCGAGCCACGCCGAAGCGCCGCGTACATCGGCAGGACCGGAAGATCCAGCTTGCGGTCAATGGCCAACGGCTTCCGCTGTGCGGGGAAACCCACTGCGAAGGGCCGGGGGGGGGAAATCCCGCCCTGGGCCTCTGACAGTGCTGCACGGCAAACCCGCCCATTCACCCCCCCCCCCCCCCCCCTCCCCCCCCAGTGCGTCTCCTGACACGCCAACTTTGGATATGGCGCTCAGGCCTTTAGCCTGGGGCTTCACCCCACCCTCCCACCCCCCCCCACCCTCCCACCCCCCCCCCCCACCCTCCCACCCCCCCCCCCCCCCACCCTCCCACCCCCCCCCCCCCCCCACCCTCCCACCCACCCCCCCCCCCCCACCCTCCCACCCCCCCCCCCCCTCCCCCGCACGGGCGCCTGGGCTCAGAGGCCGGAGAGCCACCAGCACGACAGTGAGACGCGCACGAGTTTCAAATCCCGGCGGCCTGCGGCGATGATCCTGCGAGGCCCAGACGCTCGGGAGAACGCGTGCAGGAGAGCGGGCGGGTTTTACCAGGCTGGCCCCTAGAGTTCGTGTCACTCTCGTCCCTTTCGTCTGCAAGCGCGTCACTTTCGGTTCCGCCCTTTTTTTTTCTTTGCGAGCCCCCCCCCGCGGATATTCCCCCCCGACGGCGGTGCCACAGTTTCGGGACAATCAGAATCGGACGAGGCCCGATCTGCTTTCCAGGAAGCCTGTGTTTGTTTCCCAGCCGACACGAAGAGGGATGGCCCGGTTGCGCAAACTGCAGAGGCTTTTTTTAACTCTCCAACACGCTCTCCCCACCCCCACCCCCCCCCCCCCCCTTCCCCCCCACTTTGCGCCATTGACAAAAAAAAAAAATCCAGGCCGACCATGGGTTTTTCAAACCGGATGCGAGCGAATTCCTCTCAGAGAGTGACAGCGGGGCCTGAAGGAAGGAAGATGCTGTTTCCTCCGGCTCAATCTCGGAGCAGCTACACTCTTTTTATAGGTTTCTTTCCACCAACCTCTGACAGGAAAATACTCTTTTTGGAAGTTGTTTTTCTCCCACACGGGGTGGATGTAAGCAGCCCCTGGTCCCGCCATGGGAACTCAAAGTGCAACTTTGCTCAGCTGTGTTGTAAATACTTTTGTTTACCCAGCTACCATTAACCCATTGTCGGCGGGATTTCCGCTCTGACTTTGCAGTATTTACTCTCTGCGTCCCGTCGGGGCTGGGGAGGGAGTGTGTGTGTGTGTGTGTGTCTGTGCGGGGGGGGGAGTGGAGGGTTGAGGGGGGGTGGCGGGGTGCAGTGCAATGCATTCCCATTCCCAGTCTAGGAACATGCCGCCTTCTCTTCAGGAATCATCCATTTACTGAATAATAACATAAGAACAGGATGTCACTGGATAGACATATGGATGAAAATGGAATAGTGTAGGTCAGATAGGCTTCAGATGGTTTCACAGGTCGGCGCAACATCGAGGGCCGAAGGGCCCGTACTGCGCCGTAGTGTTCTATGTTCTATAACAGGGCGGCAAGTGGCACAGTGGTTAACACTGCTGCCTCACTGCGCTGAGGTCCCGGGTTCGAACCCCGGGGCCCTGGGTCACTGTCCGTGTGGAGTTTGCACATTCTCCCCGTGTCTGCGTGGGTTTCAGTCTGTATATGGGCCAGGGTTTAGAGAACCCCAAAGTGCATCATGGAGGTTTACCATGGGCCATGATATGGGGAGCACATGGCCCACTCTACAGGCGTGGTACAGCAGAAATGGAAAAGTATTTTTTGAAGCAAAACAATGCTTATTCTATGAACTCAAGTTAACCTTTTTGAAACATTCAGTGAACATCTTAGCTACCATCAATTCAAATACAACCCCAAAAAATACAACACTATGTAATACAAAGAACAAAGAAAAGTACAGCACAGGAACAGGCCCTTCGGCCCTCCAAGCCTGCGCCGACCTTGCTGCCCGTCTAAACTAAAATCTTCTACACTTCCTGAGTCCGTATCCCTCTATTCCCATCCTATTCATGTATTTGTCAAGATGTCAAGATGACATTTATCGCTATCGTCCCTGCTTCCACCACCTCCTCCGGCAGCGAGTTCCAGGCATCCACTACCCGCTGTGTAAAAAACTTGCCTCGTACATCTCCTCTAAACCTAGCCCCTCGCACCTTAAACTTATTCCCCCTATTAATTGACCCCTCTACCCTGGGGAAAAGCCTCTGACTATCCTTAATAACTTCCCAAACAACATCCAGAAGACAAAAGAAACACATTTTAACAGAGGCACATCAGGTTTATATTCGCTACTGAGAACATTTATAATTCTGAATTCACCAAATGATCAAGAGATAGTCTTTTCATAGCAGAGAGATCGACAGTACATCTGCTTTGTCTGGCTTCAGTTCCAACACTGAAAGTGAAACTAAAACGCACCCTGCAGCAAACAGCCTAAAACAAAAGTAAAAAGCTGACAGATAGCCCAGCTCCACCCACACTCTGACATCTCTGATAAACACCCATTTCTTTAAGGTACATTTCTTAAACATCAATTTCTTAAAGGTACTCTCACATGACACCCCCCCACAACCCAAAGATGTGCAGGTTAGGTGGATTGGCCATGCTAAATTGCCCCTTAATTGGAGAAAAATAATTGGGTACTCTAAATTTAAAAAAAAATAACATAAGAGCTAGGAGCAGGAATAAGCCATCTGGCCCCTCGAGCCTGCTCCGCCATTCAATAAGATCATGGCTGATCTTTTGTGGACTCAGCTCCAGTTTCCCACCCGAGCACTATAAACCTTTATCCCTTTATTCTTCAAAAAATTACCCATCTTTGCCTTAAAAATATCCAACGAGGTAGACTCAACAGCTTCACTGGGCAGGGAATTCCACTGATTCACAACCCTTTGGGTGAAGAAATTCCTTATCAACTCAGTCCTAAATCTGCTCCCCCTTATTTTGAGGCTTTGCCCCCTAGTTCTAGTTTCACCCGCCAGTGGAAACAGCCTCCTGCTTCTATCTCAACTCTTCCCTTCATAATTTTATGTGTTCCCTTAAGATCCCCCCCCCCCCCCCCCCCCCCCCCCCCCCCACCCGTCATTCTTCTAAATTCCAATGAGTACAGTCCCAGTCTACTCAATCTCTCCTCATAAACCAATCCTCTCAACTCCGGTATCAACTTAGTGAATCTCCTCTGCACCCCCTCCAGCGCCAGTACATCCTTTCTGAAGTAAGCAGACCAAAACTGTGCACAGTACTCCAGGTGTGGCCTCACCAGCACCCTATACAGCGGCAGCATAGCCTCCCTGTTTTTTTTTTTTTTAATAAATTTAGATTACCCAATTATTTTTTCCAATTAAGGGGCAATTTAGCGTGGCCAATCCACCTACTCTGCACATTTTTGGGTTGTGGGGGCGAAACCCACGCAGACACGGGGAGAATGTGCAAACTCCACACAGACAGTGACCCAGAGCCGGGATCGAACCTGGGACCTCAGCGCCGTGAGGCGGTTGCGCTAACCACTAGGCCACCGTGCTACCCTCGCCTCCCTGTTTTTAAACTCCATCCCTCTAGCAATGAAGGACAACATTCCATTTGTCTTCTCAATTACCTGCTGCATCTGCAAACCAACTTTTTGCAATCCATGCACAGGTCCCTCTGCACAGCAGCATGCTGCAATTTTTTACCATGAAAATAACAGTCCATTTTGCTGTTATTCCTAAATAACTAAAATAGGTTCAATCCCGGCTCTGGGTCACTGTCCGTGTGGAGTTTGCACATTCTCCCTGTGTTTGTGTGGGTTTCACCCCCACAACCCAAAGATGTGCAGGTTAGGTGGATTGGCCACGCTAAATTGTCCCTTAATTGGAACAAATAGATGGAACATTACAGCGCAGTACGGGCCCTTCGGCCCTCGATGTTGTGCCGACCTGTGAAACCATCTGAAGCCTATCTGACCTACACTATTCCATTTTCATCCATATGTCTATCCCGTGACCACTTAAATGCCCTTAAAATTGGCGAGTCTACTACTGTTGCAGGCAGGGCATTCCACACCCCTACTATCTCTGAGTAAAGAAACTGCGACTGACACCTGTCCTATATCTATCACCCCTCAATTTAAAGCTATGTCCCCTCGTGTTGGTCATCACCATCCGAGGAAAAAGACTCCACAATGAATTGGGTACACTAAAAAAAAAATTTTAAGTTCTTATTATAAATAAACAGTAATCGTGTCTACATTTACAAACCTGGTGACTGTAATTATTGGGTAGCCAAAGGGCCAAAGACATTGGGAAGTTTTCTCAGAATTAATGGCCAATTCAATTGTGTTGTGGCTCCGGGGTACGTGGGGCTGGAATTGAACACCTCTCTGCGACTTTCAAACGAAACTGCCCGTCGTCCCGACTGCCATGTGAATGGAAGGCAACGCCCGGACACCTCTGTCCCCTTGTGAAAGTGATGAGGAGAGATTGGAAAGGTTGGGAACGTCCTCCTCGGAGAGCAGAAGAGGAGATTTGATTGAGGTGTTCAAAACCATGAGGGGGCTGGATAGGGGAGACGGGGAGAAACCGCTCCCGCTTGCCAAAAGGATCGGGAACCAGAGGGGACACAGATTTCAAGTGAATGCGACGTGAGAAAAAACTTTTTCCCCACAGCGAGTGGTTGGGGTCTGGGACGCGCGGCCTGGAAGTGTGGGTGGGGGGTGGGGGGGAGAGGTTCAATCGAGGCTTTCCAGAGGACATTAGATGATTATATGAAGAGATACAATGTGCAAAGGGTGCGGGGAGGGGGGGGGGGACGCAGGGGACTGGCACTCAGTCACGATGCTCGTTTGCCGAGCCGGGGCCGGCACGATGGGTTGAACGGCCTCCTTCTGCACTGTGACAATTCTGTGATGCCGTGAATTGCGTTTTATGTGGAATCTTTCACACCCTCAGGAACCCCCAAAGCAGCCAAAGAGGTCCTTCTGAGGCTATAGTCACCCTGGACACGCAGGAAAGGCGCGGCTGCCAATCTGTGCACAGCGCGAGCCCACAATGAGATAACGGCCTGTTGTTGTGATGTGTGAGGGATATATATTGACCAGTACACCGGGGAGAACTCTTCTCCTTCTCTGCTCTGAAGTAACACCATGGGATTTTATCCTGTTTAACCCCCTCCTGTGTGCCTAGACGAGGCCTCCAATCAGAAAGACAGTGCAGCACCTCCTTCAGAGCAGCACTGGAACGTCAGTCGGGATTTTGTTCACTCAGCTGGACGGCGAGGTGCAGCAGTGGTTAGCACTGCTGCCTCCCAGGGACCCGGGTTCAATTCCGACCTCGGGTGACTGCGCGGAGTCTGCACGTTCTCCCCCGTGTCTGCGTGGGTTTCCTCCGGGTGCTCCGGTTTCCTCCCACAGTCCAAAGGTACGCAGGTAAGGTTGGGTTGTGGTGATAGAGTGGGGGGGAGTGAGCCTAGGTAAGGAGCTCTTTCAGGGGGTGCTGGTGGAGACTCGATGGGCCGAATGGCCTTCTTCTGCACTGTAGGGATTCTATGAGCACCCTGAATACTAAAGTTCCTCATGGATTTAAGATAAAGTTTTTTTTAATGCAAGTATTACTTTCAGTCGGAGATGAATTAACAACAGGCCGAGGACTAACCATCTGACTGCCTTGCGGGCAAAATAGCTTGTGTCTATTTATATCCAGAGTTTCACGTTCTGGAAGACAAGTTTGCACTCGATCATTTGCACCTGAAGCTCTCTAGTTACTGTGGCAACGGCTCCAGTTCAGAGTTGAAACAGTTTGGAGATTCTTGCGTTTCCCGTCTGTGGTGATGTGCATCGCTGTAATTACACAAGGGGTTAATGTACGTACACGTAGACTATCTAGACACTAGAGGGAGCACCAGAGACATGACACACAGACACTCAACCAATAGGTCAGTTAGATAGGACACGACCAATGGGCATTCACGATACACACAGTGGTGACACTACCACAGGGGGGCATTACACCAACCCATATATAAAGGACACCACACACATGATCTGCATCTTTCCAGTGGAGACACTCAGTGAGTACAGACAGGGTTGATTCAACACATCACACCCACCACGTGGATTGTAGCAGACTGGTTTGTCAGTCTGAGTAGCTATAGCAGGATTAACGGGAGAGTCGAATCCAAGTAGGAGAATTGTTAACAGTTTAATAAATGTGTTAAAGCTATCTCCAAGTCTGAACCTTCCTTTGTCAGAGTGCACATCAAGGAAGCAGCCTAAGCTACGTCAAGAGCATAACAAAACACCGTGTACCACAAGGTCACGTTCCAACCGCCCGTGCATGTGCGAGATGCGCAGCGGTTTCCTGCTGGCATCGCCGCGACATCGCAGGGGCTCAACACCCCCCCCCCCCAAACTCACACCCCCTCTCCCCCCCCCCCCAAAAAAACTAATTCCGTAACTCAGTCCCCAATACCCTTCCTTGCGCCTGTTCCCCTGTTGAGCCGGAGCAGGGGTTGGTCCACACCTGAAATCCGTTCACCCATCGACGCCCCCGCGTCCTCCGATATCCGAGCAGAAAACTCCACCAGTCCCAGTTTGGAAAGCTCCATCTCACTGCCTCTTCGCGGAGAACTTTCCAGATGGTTGTGCAAAGATGTGCGGCCTGGTTTCGTTCTTAAACACCAGCTTTAATTTTAAGGCAACAGAGGACAGACGTTCTCTCCACCCTGTGGCTGGTAGGCCTTTGTCGCGGAGAACATGGAGCATGGGGCGGCACAGTGGTTAGCACTGCTGCCTCACAGTGCCAGGCTCCGGGGTTCGACCCGGACCTCGGTTTACACTCTACCCCGTGTCTGCGTGAGTTTCCTCCGGGGGCTCCGGTTCCCCCTCACAGTCCAAAGATCATAGAATCATAGAAACGTTACAGCACAGAAGGAGGCCATTCAGCCCATCCTGTCCATGCCAGCCCGAGGACACCCAGGTGCCCTTTCTAACCCCACCTTCCTGCACCCGGTTCATAGCCCTGTCTCCTACAAGGTGCAGATCCAGGTCCTTTTTAAAGGGGTTTAGGGTCTCTGCCTCCACCAACAACTCGGGCAGCGAATTCCAGTCTCTCACTACCCTCCACGTAAAATAGTTCTTCCTCATGTCCCTTCTACACCTTCTGCCACTTATCTTCAATCTATGTCCCCTGCTTCTAGAATTCGCCACCTAGGAAAACAATTTTATCCTGTCCACTCTATCTCTTCCCCTCATAATTTTGTATGCCTCAATTAAGGGCGGCACTGTAGCATAGTGGTTAGCACTGTTGCCTCAAAGCGCCAGGGTCCCAGGTTTGATTCCCGGCTTGGGTCACTGTCTGTGCGGAGTCTGCACGTTCTCCCCGTGTCTGCGTGGGTTTCCTCCGGGCGCTCCGGTTTCCTCCCACACGTCCCGAAAGACGGGCTTGTTAGGAGAATCGGACATTCTGAATTCTCCCTCTGTGTAGCCGAACAGGCGCCGGAATGTGGCGACTAGGGGCTTTTCACAGTAACTTCATTGCAGTGTTGATGTCAGCCTACTTGTGACAATAAAGATTGTTATTGAGTTCCCCTCCTCAGCCGTCCTTGTCCCAAGGAAAATAACCCCAACCTTTCCAATCTCTCCTCGTAGACACACTTTTCCAGGCCTGGCAACATTCTTGTAAACCTCCTCTGCTCTCTCTCCAGAGCAATAACATCCTTCCTGTAATGTGGGGACCAGAACTGCCCACAATACTCCAGTTGTGGATTCACCAGTGTATTAGACAATTCCCACATTATATCCTTACTTTTCTATTCTATACCTCTGCCAATGAAGGAGAGCATTCCATCTGCTTTATTTACAACCTTGTCTATCTGAACTGCTGCCTTTAGGGACCAGTGTACCTGTACACCAAGATCTTTCACTTCATCTACCCCTCTTAGTATATTCCCATTTATTGTGTAAATTAGGTGGATTGGCCATGGTCAATTGTCCCCTGGTGTCCAAAGATGTGTAGGTTATGGGATGGGATGGGGAGTGGGCCTGGATGGAGTCCTGTTTGGAGGGCCAGTGCAGTCTCGATGGGCTGAATGGCCTCCTTCTGTACTGTAGGGATTCACTGGTAATGGAAGCCACACTTACAGACAGCCAGTTAATGTATTGCACGTTCTGTGAACAAACAGCGACATAACAATGACCAAGTAACACTTTTGTTCTCACAGGCATCATGGGATAGGTTTTGACAAGGACGGCGCGCTAGCACAGCGGTTAGCACTGTGGCTTCACAGCTCCAGGGTCCCAGGTTCGATTCCCCGCTGGGTCACTGTCAGTGTGGAGTCTGCACATCCTCCCCCTGTGTGCGTGGGTTTCCTCCGGGTGCTCCGGTTTCCTCCCACAGTCCAAAGATGCGCGGGTTAGGTGGATTGGCCGTGCTAAATTGCCCCTTAGTGCCCAAAAAGGTTAGGTGGGATTACCGGGTTATTGGGGTAGGGTGGTTATGTGGGCTTAAGTTAGGTGCCCTTTCCGAGGGCCGGTGCAGACGTGATGGGCCGAATGGCCTCCTTCTGCACTGTAAATTCTATGATATCAATTCTATGATGACACAGGTGAAATCTTCCCCCACTCTTCTTCAAATCGTACCTTGGGATCTTTACCTAGAGTGTAAGCACATTGAGACCCTTTGGCCCGTCCTGTCTGTGCTGGCCATCCAGCACCCATCTATTCTAATCCCATTTTCCAGCATTTGGTCCGTAGCCTTGTGTTCAACCTGAGAGGGCACGTGAGCCTCCGGATTAACGTCTCAAATGCAGGGCAGCCGTCAAATGCAGGGGTGCCAGCCCGGAATACTTGTCCAAGTTTCCGGAAGTGCGAGTGCGCAGCCAACAACCAGGGCTGGCCGGGGCGAAAGTGATGAACCATCAATGGAACGCGAGACGAGTTGCTGTACAAAAGTTAGGCTTTAATGAGCGAGAAGTTAGCCCTGCGGTCGACGACAGTAAATGGACGACCGCCGGGCGTTCTGGGTATTTATACCTCGCTCTGGAGGCGGGGTTAACTCAGTCTCTCGACCAATCGGGGAACCGTCACATGACTGGTCTCAACCAATCGGTCGAGAGGCACATGACCCACCAGGGCCAATGGTAAGCCGGTGTTCTGCACCAATGGCAGACAGCTATGCAAATGATCCCACCACAGGCTTGTTTCGGATGTGGATCTCTTCCTCCCCTCAAAGCTCCCGCCTTCCCGCTGAGGCTAACGTCTATCTCTCGAAGCCCAGGCCTTCTCCCTTTCAACAAGCAATTTTGAAGTCGGCAGAGGCCTGGCAGTAGAAGGGCTGCCACGTTGTCAGGGTGATCATCGCCGCTGTAAAACCTCCACCTGCATCCGCACAGAATGTGCGCTGCCCACAGCAGCCGTGGTGGCTGTTTGATGATAGGAGCCTTGTCCTTGGCCTCAGGGCAGTAACTGAGTGAGTGTTATCTATAAATGCCACAATGCAGTTGGCATCTTAGGCGAGCAGCATGCAGCCTTGGGGATCGTGGGATGCCTGCCAAGCAATAAAGCTGTTGGCAAACAAATGGGCAACATGGGCGCTTTATCCCGGCTCGATTAACCCATTGAAGGCACATCGGCCGAGGTAGCTGCAACTGTGAGACTTTCCCAATATTGACACACAGGCAGGAGGAGGAGAGAATGAGGAATTAATGCGGGCGGCACAGTAGCACAGTGGTTAGCACGGTTGCTTCGCAGCGCCAGGGTCCCAGGTTCGATTCCCGGCTTGGGTCCCTGTCTGTGCGGAGTCTGCACGTTCTCCCCCGTGTCTGCGTGGGTTTCCTCCGGGTGCTCCGGTTTCCTCCCACAAGTTCCGAACGACGTGCTTGTTAGGTGAATTGGACATTCTGAATTCTCCCTCAGTGTACCCGAACAGGCGCCTGAATGTGGCGACTAGGGGCTTTTCACAGTAGCTTCACTGCAATGTTAATGTAAGCCTACTTGCGACACTAATAAAGATTATTATATTATTACAAATAAATTCAGTAAGACATTGCTTTCAGACTAAAAACATCCCAAATTATTTGAAAGCACTTCACACAGACATGAGTTGCTAAGGAGTGCAGCCACTATTGTTCCAGAGAGCGGCCATTTTGTTTCACCAAAAATGGCCGTTATCCTATTCTTTGCGCTGGCTGAAGGGGGGGGGCAATGTTTCCTTGAGAGCACATTTGGAACGGGAATTCTCCCCCACCGACGGGATCTTTCTTCTACGTCTTTCCCGCCCGCCCCACCATGCCACCGGAGATCTTGCCTGAATGGTAGTGGGGGAGGTGAAGGTGGAGGGGTTGGGGGGGGGGGCTCGCCATCTATGGGACTGGAAGATCCCGTAGTTCAAAAGGACCAGAACATCCCGTCCTGGGCCTTTTTCGATTGGAAGGCTCTGGTGAGCCCCCATTTGGAGCATTGTGAGCAGTTTATGGGCCCCATATCTTTTTTTTAAATTTAGATTACCCAATTATTTTTTCCAATTAAGGGGCAATTTAGCGTGGCCGATCCACCTACTCTGCACATTTTTGGGTTGTGGGGGCGAAATCCACGCAGACACGGGGAGAATGTGCAAACTCCACACAGACAGTGACCCAGAGCCGGGATCGAACCTGGGACCTCAGCGCCGTGAGGCGGTTGTGCTAACCACTAGGCCACCGTGCTGCCCTTTGGGCCCCATATCTAAGGAAGGATGTGCTGAGGCCTTGGAAAGGGTCCAGAGGAGGTTCACCAGAATGATCCCTGGAATGCAGAGCTTGTCGTATGAGGAACGGCTGAGGGCTCTGGGTCTGTACTCATTGGAGTTTAGAAGGATGAGGCAGGATCTTATTGAAACTTACAGAATACTGCGAGGCCTGGGATAGAGTGGACGTGGAGAAAATGTTTCCACTTGTAGGAGAAACTAGAACCAGTGGACACCATCTCAGACTGAAGGGACGATCCTTTAAAACAGGGATGAGGAGGAATTTCTTCAGCCAGAGGGTGGTGAATCTGTGGAACTCTTTGCCGCAGAAGGCCGTGGAGGCCAAATCACTGAGTGTCTTTAAGACAGAGATAGATAGGCTCTTGATTAATAAGGGGATCAGGGGTTATGGGGAGAAGGCAGAAGAATGGGGATGAGAAAAATATCAGCCATGATCAAATGGCGGAGCAGACTTGATGGGCTGAATGGCCTAATTCTGCTCCTGTGTCTTATGGTCTATGGAATCTTTAGCATCCGCCCAATTGGACAGGCAGCAGCCGCGCACCCCCCCCCCCCCCCCCCCCCCCCCCGATTAAATGGTTTGGCAGAGACAGATAACTCAGGGTTCTCTCAGTTGAGTAATTCAGGCCAACCGGGGTGGGGGGGGGGCTTCCGCAGTCAGGAATAAGGAAGGCAAATCCCAACCGCGAGGAGAGCTCATCGATGAAGAGTCGGCTCGATTTCAAAGGCGCCGAATTCAACTCGATGTTGATCTTGACTGAAGGCGGCTGGCGACCCAGAGAATTCGGTGGAATGCTCAATCTGCCATCTTGGTGTGGGAGCCGACGTGGCTCACTCGCTCTGCCAACTCGTTTACCTCAGAGGTGAAGAGTCCGACTATGAAATCAAAGCTGAGGTAAAGAGGAAATCGGCAATCTCCTCAACAGGGCGTCTTTTTAGAGAGGGTGAGAGAGTGGGCCATGGAGGCGCCTGCATTTTCCTGATGTGATGTCGTGTGGCATTAAGAAAAGACCTAATGTGCACCTCTGGTCACTAATTCCAGTTACGCAGAACGGGGGAATAAACTTGCATTAATATAGCACCTTTCCCATCCTTTCACAACCTCATTGTGTGCTCTACAGCCGGTGGAGTTTTGTTTTGTTCATTTATTTACCATCCCTGATTGCCCCTTGCGAAGGTGGTGGCGAGCCGCCTTCTTGGACCCCGGGGGGGGTCCCTGAGGTGTAGGTACATCCACTGTGCTGTTAGGGAGGGAGCTCCTGGATTCTGACCCAGTGACGGTGAGGTAACGGCCGATACATTTCCAACTCGGGGTGGTGAGTGACTTGGGGGGGGGGGGGGGTTCCTCGGGATGGTGGTGTTCCCCATGTGTCTGCTGCCCCTGTCCTTCTAGATGGTAGAGGCCGAGAGTTTGGAAGCCGCTGCCTCAAGAGTGTTGGTGAGTTCGCGCAGTGGGTGTCGGTGGGGGGAGTACGATAGGAACTGGAGTCGTGCGGGGAATTCAAAACCAATTCAAACACAGCCAGGTAGAGCAAACTAATGTCACAATGACATTAGCCATTTGGTGAAACAGAACTCGAGTATCACTGAAAAAGGACCTTTTGTCAAAGCTTTTCATGCTGCACTCATCAGCTCAATCGCAAGAATACCAATGGCAGGGGGAAACAAGAATTTAAACTGCATGAGAAGAGAGTGCTGATTGATTGGCAAATGGACTCTGATTGGTGAGACATTGTCATGGAGAATGCACCAGTTAATGGTGACTGACAGTTAACTGCCGAGCATTGTTTGAACATTTAAACCAAGCAGTTTATTACATTTTTTTAAATTTAGAGTACCCAACTATTTATTTTTTCCCAATTAAGGGGCAATTTAACGTGGCCAATCCACCTAACTCATTGGCTACAGGAATAGTGCCAGAGGACTGGAGGATAGCAAATGTGGTCCCTTTGTTCAAGAAGGGGAGTAGAGATAACCCCGGTAACTATAGGCCGGTGAGCCTCACGTCTGTTGTGGGTAAAGTCTTGGGGAGGATTATAAAAGATACGATTTATAATCATCTAGATAGGAATAATATGATTAGGGATAGTCAGCATGGTTTTGTGAAGGGTAGGTCATGCCTCACAAACCTTATCGAGTTCTTTGAGAAGGTGACTGAATAGGTAGACGAGGGTAGAGCAGTTGACGTGGTGTATATGGATTTCAGTAAAGCGTTTGATAAGGTTCCCCACGGTCGGCTATTGCAGAAAATACTGAGGCTGGGGATTGAGGGTGATTTAGAGATGTGGATCAGAAATTGGCTAGTTGAAAGAAGACAGAGAGTGGTGGTTGATGGGAAATGCTCAGAATGGAGTTCAGTTACGAGTGGCGTACCACAAGGATCTGTTCTGGGACCGTTGCTGTTTGTCATTTTTATAAATGACCTAGAGGGTGGGTGAGTAAATTTGCAGACGACACTAAAGTCGGTGGAGTTGTAGACAGTGCGGAAGGATGTTGCAGGTTACAGAGGGACATAGATAAGCTGCAGAGCTGGGCTGAGAGGTGGCAAATGGAGTTTAATGTGGAGAAGTGTGAGGTGATTCACTTTGGAAAGAATAACAGGAATGCGGAATATTTGGCTAATGGTAAAATTCTTGGTAGTGTGGATGAGCAGAGGGATCTCGGTGTCCATGTACATAGATCCCTGAAAGTTGCCACCCAGGTTGATAGGGTTGTGAAGAAGGCCTATGGTGTGTTGGCCTTTATTGGTAGAGGGATTGAGTTCCGGAGCCATGAGGTCATGTTGCAGTTGTACAAAACTCTAGTACGGCCGCATTTGGAGTATTGCGTACAGTTCTGGTCGCCTCATTATAGGAAGGACGTGGAAGCTTTGGAACGGGTGCAGAGGAGATTTACCAGGATGTTGCCTGGTATGGAGGGAAAATCTTATGAGGAAAGGCTGATGGACTTGAGGTTGTTTTCGTTAGAGAGACGAAGGTTAAGAGGTGACTTAATAGAGGCATACAAAATGATCAGAGGGTTAGATAGGGTGGACAGCGAGAGCCTTCTCCCGCGGATGGAGGTGACTAGCACGAGAGGACATAGCCTTAAATTGAGGGGTAATAGATATAGGACAGAGGTCAGAGGTGGGTTTTTTACGCAGAGTGGTGAGGCCGTGGAATGCCCTACCTGCAACAGTAGTGAACTCGCCAACATTGAGGGCATTTAAAAGTTTATTGGATAAGCATATGGATGTTAAGGGCATAGTGTAGGTTAGATGGCCTTTAGTTTTTGACTTCCCATGTCGGTGCAACATCGTGGGCCGAAGGGCCTGTACTGCGCTGTATCGTTCTATGTTCTAACTGGCACATCTTTTGGGTTGTGGGGGTGAAACCCACGCAGACACAGGGAGAACGTGCGAACTCCACACGGACAGTGACCCAGGGCTGGGATTCGAACCCGGGTCCTCAGCGCCGCAGTCCCAGTGCTAACCACTGCGCCCACCGTGCTGCCCTTAAACCAGGCAGCTTGACTCTGACTGTTCCGGACTGAGGAATGAACTGGCGAACGCCTGTCGCTTATTTTGCCCCACTGAAATCCTCAACAATCATCTCCCCTTGACAACTCAATGACGTAACCATCGCTGAATGCCGTACGTCAATTCTTCTTGACCATTGGCCAGAGCCTGAACTGGATCGGCCACATAAACACGTTGGCCACAAGAGTGGGCCAGAGGCTGGGAATTCAGCAGCGAGTAACTCGCCTCCTGATTTCCAAAAAATCTTCCCCCCGCCCTCCCCCAGTAATAAAAGCTTCTCTTTCTAGATCTGCCCCAGGCGTCCAGGAAACATCTTACTGGGAGGGAGGGTGTTTCCTTGCACCACCACTTCTTGGAGCTTATTTGAAAGGGCTGACTGAGTGAACTCCCTATCGACTCCCCTTGCCTCTGCTCCAATATATCCACCTCTTTCTCCACAAACAAGATCAACATGGCCCGGGACGGCTCTTGAATCCTCTGTTTGCCGAGCAGAGGATTATTTATTTACTCTGGTGTTCGGTGTGTTTGAACCATCTCGCAAAGGCCCCAGTTTCTCAGCAGCCAACACAGACCCCTTTGAAAGAGTCCCCAGCGCTGGGGACCTGTTTACAGTTTGTTATTTACTGCTTTCCTGTCAGCTGTTTGTTCAGAACCTTACACCGCTCGAGTGCAAACTATCACGTTACTGATAGGGTGAGACCAACTTCGCTGAAGCAACCTGTCTCAGGAGATGGTGAAACGGCCGCTTTGTTCAATGTGGGGGGGGGGGGGAATATGTTGGGAGGGAGGGTGAACTTTCCTTTCTGATTCACCAAGGTCAGCTGAATGATTTATTGTGTTTAACAGGGTGAGCGCATGTCTCCCGCCGACCCACCTTTTGGCAAGTTACCGTGCTGCCCCAAATGAAATGAAAATCGCTTATTGTCACGAACAGGCTTCAAATGAAGTTACTGTGAAAAGCCCCTAGTCGCCATACTCCGGCGCCTGTTTGGGGAGGCTGGTACGGGAATCGAACCGTGCTGCTGGCCGGCCTTGGTCTGCTTTCAAAGCCAGCGATTTAGCCCAGTGAGCTAAACAGCCCCCCCAAATAATGCCACCTCAGACCCTTCTGTCATGTACGCCCGTCTCCCCCCCCTCCCACCTCCCTCCCCCACCGGTATCTCCCCCCCCACCCATCTCTCCCCCCCTCCCCAACCTCCTCCCTCCCCCACCGGTATCTCCCCCCCCCCCACCCATCTCTCCCCCACCCGTCTCTCTCCCCACCCGTTATCCTCCAATGCCAACATCATTTACTGAAAGCCATCACACATCCTCCCCCACTCATCCCTCCCGTGACCCAGCAACCCCACAGCAATCCCCCCCTCCCTCCTCACATTACCCCCCTGTGGCCCTCAGTCTCTTACAAAGCACAAGTTGGGGTGAATTGGCTGCAGGGGGCACGTGGGGGAGGTGTTGCTGATCAGAGCGAATGTGCCTCCCCACAGTGGGGGAGGGGGGGTGGGGGGCGGACAATCGCGGAGCGGAACTCCCTCGCAGCTGCCGAGGGAGCAGAGTTTTGGAAAGGGGAACGTTGTCGCACACTCTCAAACAGAGCGGGGAATGGTTGGTGAACCGTGATTGGGTGTCTGTGACCCTTTCAGCACCAGGGTCCCAGGTTCGATTCCCGGCTGGGTCACTGTCTGTGTGGAGTCTGCACGTCCTCCCCGTGTGTGCGTGGGTTTCCTCCGGGTGCTCCGGTTTCCTCCCACAGTCCAAAGATGTGCCGGTTAGGTGGTTTGGCCATGCTAAATTGCCCTTAGTGTGAAAGCAAAGATTATGAAAGCAAAGATTTTGCTTTCACTGCCTTTCAAGGTAGAGAGTTCCAGAAACTCCGCCCGCTCTGAGAGAACAAGATTCTCTTCATAGAAAAAAGAACAATACAGCACAGGAACAGGCCCTTCGGCCCTCCAAGCCTGTACCGGTCATGTTACCAACCTTTGCCAAAACCCTCAGCACTTCCTTGTGCCGTATTCCTCTATACCCATCCTATCCATGTGTTTGTCAAGATGCCTTTTGAACACCGTTAATGTATCTGCTTCCACAATCTCCCCTGGCAACGTGTTCCAGGCACTCACCACCCTCTGTGTAAAAAACCTGCCTCGCACATCTCCTCTAAACTTTGCCCCATGGACCTTAAACCTATGCCCCCTGGTGACTGACCCCCCCAGCCTGGGAAAGAGTGCCTGCCCATCCACTCTATCCATGCCCCTCCTAATCCTGTAGATCTCTATCAGGTCACCCCTCAACCTCCGTCTTTCTAATGAAAACAATCTGAGTCTATTCAGCCTCTCCACATGGCTAACATCTTTGTGTCATGGTTTTGTGAAGGGTAGGTCATGCCTCACAAACCTTATCGAGTTCTTTGAGAAGGTGACTGAACAGGTAGACGAGGGTAGAGCAGTTGATGTGGTGTATATGGATTTCAGTAAAGCGTTTGATAAGGTTCCCCACGGTCGGCTATTGCAGAAAATACAGAGGCTGGGGATTGAGGGTGATTTAGAGATGTGGATCAGAAATTGGCTAGTTGAAAGAAGACAGAGAGTGGTGGTTGATGGGAAATGTTCAAATGCAACATCGTGGGCCGAAGGGCCTGTACTGCGCTGTATCGTTCTATGTTCTATGTTCTATCTCCGTCTTAAATGGGCCACCCTTCTTTTGAAACAGTGACCCTGAGTTCTCGATTCTCTGACACAATGAAAATTCCTCTCCACACCTACCCTGTGAATGCCCCCTCAGGGGCTTAAAGGTTCCGATCAAATCATCTCTTCCTATTCTAATAATCGGAATAAAGTAAATGAGTTGGTGGCACAAATCATCGTAAATGACTATGATTTAGTGGCCATTACTGAAACATGGTTAAAGGATGGTCACGACTGGGAGTTAAATATCCGAGGGTATCAAACTATTCGGAAGGACAGAGTGGATGGTAAGGGAGGCGGTGTTGCTCTGTTATTTAAGGATGACATCCGGGCAATAGTAAGGGATGACATCGGTGCTATGGAGGATAAGGTTGAATCCATTTGGGTGGAAATCAGGAATAGTAAGGCGAAAAAGTCACTGATAGGAGTAGTCTATCGGCCACCAAATAGTAACGAGATGGTGGGGCAGGCAATAAACAAAGAAATAACTGATGCATGTAGAAATGGTACAGCAGTTATCATGGGGGATTTTAATCTACATGTCGATTGGTTTAACCAGGTCGGTCAAGGCAACCGTGAGGAGGAGTTTATAGAATGTATCCGCGATAGTTTCCTAGAACAGTATGTAATGGAACCTACGAGGGAACAAGCGGTCCTAGATCTTGTCCTGTGTAATGAGACAGGATTGATTCATGATCTCATAGTTAGGGATCCTCTCGGAAGGAGCGATCACAATATGGTGGAATTTAAAATACAGATGGAGGGTGAGAAAGTAAAATCAAATACTAGTGTTTTGTGTTTAAACAAAGGAGATTACAAGGGGATGAGAGAAGAACTAGCTAAGGTAGACTGGGAGCTAAGACTTTATGGTGGAACAGTTGAGGAACAGTGGAGAACCTTCCAAGCGATTTTTCACAGTGCTCAGCAAAGGTTTATACCAACAAAAAGGAAGGACGGAAGAAAGAGGGAAAATCGACCGTGGATATCTAAGGAAATAAGGGAGAGTATCAAATTGAAGGAAAAAGCATATAAAGTGGCAAAGATTGCTGGGAGATTAGAGGACTGGGAAATCTTTAGGGGGCAACAGAAAGCTACTAAAAAAAGCTATAAAGAAGAGTAAGATAGAGTATGAGAGTAAACTTGCTCAGAATATAAAAACAGACAGTAAAAGTTTTTACAAATATATAAGACAAAAAAGAGTGGCTAAGGTAAATATTGGTCCTTTAGAGGATGAGAAGGGAGTTTTAATAATGGGAAATGAGGAAATGGCTGAGGAACTGAACAGGTTTTTTGGGTCGGTCTTCACAGTGGAAGACACAAATAACATGCCAGCGACTGATAGAAATGAGGCTATGACAGGTGAGGACCTTGAGAGGATTGTTATCACTAAGGAGGGAGTGATGGGCAAGCTAATGGGGCTAAAGGTAGACAAGTCTCCTGGCCCTGATGGAATGCATCCCAGAGTGCTAAAAGAGATGGCTAGGGAAATTGCAGATGCACTAGTGATAATTTACCGAAATTCACTAGACTCTGGGGTGGTCCCGGTGGATTGGAAATTAGCAAACGTGACGCCACTGTTTAAAAAAGGAGGTAGGCAGAAAGCAGGAAATTATAGGCCAGTGAGTTTAACTTCGGTAATAGGGAAGATGCTGGAATCTATCATCAAGGAAGAAATTGCGAGGCATCTGGATAGAAATTGTCCCATTGGGCAGACGCAGCATGGGTTTGTTAAAGGCAGGTCATGCCTAACTAATTTAGTGGAATTTTTTGAGGACATTACCAGTGCAGTAGATAACGGGGAGCCGATGGATGTGGTATATCTGGATTTCCAGAAAGCCTTTGACAAGGTGCCACACAAAAGGTTGCTGCATAAGATAAAGATGCATGGCATTAAGGGTAAAGTAGTAGCATGGATAGAGGATTGGTTAATTAATAGAAAGCAAAGAGTTGGGATAAATGGGTGTTTCTCTGGTTGGCCATCAGTAGCTAGTGGTGTCCCTCAGGGATCCGTGTTGGGCCCACAATTGTTCACAATTTACATTGATGATTTGGAGTTGGGGACCAAGGGCAATGTGTCCAAGTTTGCAGATGACACTAAGATGAGTGGTAAAGCGAAAAGTGCAGAGGATACTGGAAGTCTGCAGAGGGATTTGGATAGGTTAAGTGAATGGGCTCGGGTCTGGCAGATGGAATACAATGTTGACAAATGTGAGGTTATCCATTTTGGTAGGAATAACAGCAAACGGGATTATTATTTAAACGATAAAATATTAAAGCATGCCGCTGTTCAGAGAGACTTGGGTGTGCTAGTGCATGAGTCACAGAAGGTTGGTTTACAAGTGCAACAGGTGATTAAGAAGGCAAATGGAATTTTGTCCTTCATTGCTAGAGGGATGGAGTTTAAGACTAGGGAGGTTATGTTGCAATTGTATAAGGTGTTGGTGCGGCCACACCTGGAGTATTGTGTTCAGTTTTGGTCTCCTTACTTGAGAAAGGACGTACTGGCACTGGAGGGTGTGCAGAGGAGATTCACTAGGTTCATCCCAGAGCTGAAGGGGTTGGATTATGAGGAGAGGTTGAGTAGACTGGGACTGTACTCGTTGGAATTTAGAAGGATGAGGGGGGATCTTATAGAAACATTTAAAATTATGAAGGGAATAGATAGGATAGATGCGGGCAGGTTGTTTCCACTGGCGGGTGACAGCAGAACTAGGGGCATAGCCTCAAAATAAGGGGGAGTAGATTTAGGACTGATTTTAGGAGGAACTTCTTCACCCAAAGGGTTGTGAATCTATGGAATTCCTTGCCCAGTGAAGCAGTTGAGGCTCCTTCATTACATGTTTTTAAGGTAAAGATAGATAGTTTTTTGAAGAATAAAGGGATTAAGGGTTATGGTGTTCGGGCCAGAAAGTGGAGCTGAGTCCACAAAAGATCAGCCATGATCTAATTGAATGGCGGAGCAGGCTCGAGGGGCCAGATGGCCTACTCCTGCTCCTAGTTCTTATGTTCTTATGTTCTAAACTCCAGTGGATACAAACCCATCCTCCCAGATCCTTCCTCATCAGACAACCCACCCATTCCTGATATTAATCGAGTAAACCTTCTCTGATCTGCTTCCAACACATTTACCTCCTTCCCTAGGTAAGGAGACCAACACTGTACACAATACTCCAGATGTGGTCTCTCTAACGTCCGGTACAACTGAAGCAAAACTTCTTTTGTAATCAATTCCCTTCACAATAAACAAGAACATTCGGTTTGCTTTCCGAATGACTTGCTGGGCCTGTATACTCGTCTTTTGTGGTTCATGCACTCGGACACTCAGATCCCTCTGCATCTCAAAAGCTCTGCAATCTCTGACCATTTAGATCATAAACTCTTGCATTCTTCCTGCTTAAATGGACAATTTCACATTTTCCTACATTATGCTCCATTTCCCAGAGTTTAGCCCACTCGCCTATGTCCCTTTGGAGCCTCCTTACGTCCTCTTCACAATTTACTCTCCCACCTATCTTAGGCCCCAGCATTGTGTCATATCCTGACAACCAGAAAAATGATCCATTTATTCCAACTCTGTCAAGCCAAACTTCAATCCATGTCCCCTACACCAGTGCATCTCAAACTATCTGATGTGGCGTACCGGGAGTTTTTTTTTTCAATGTGCCAGGGACCGGTGAGTGAAACAAGCCAATCCAGGATACTGTCTCTTTCTTTTCTGGAAACACTCCAAGTACCAAGTTTGGGCAGCACGGTAGCATGGTGGTTAGCATAAATGCTTCACAGCTCCAGGGTCCCAGGTTCGGTTCCCGGCTGGGTCACTGTCTGTGCGGAGTCTGCACGTCCTCCCCGTGTGTGCGTGGGTTTCCTCCGGGTGCTCCGGTTTCCTCCCACAGTCCAAAGATGTGCGGGTTAGGTGGATTGGCCATGCTAAATTGCCCGTAGTGTCCTAAAAAGTAAGGTTAATGGGGGGGGTTGTTGGGTTACGGGTATAGGGTGGATACGTGGGTTTGAGTAGGGTGATCATTGCTCGGCACAACATCGAGGGCCGAAGGGCCTGTTCTGTGCTGTACTGTTCTATGTTCTATGTACCGGCAGATGATGGCTCGCGTACCGGCACCGGTACGCGTACCACACTTTGAGAAGCACTGCCCTACACCATGAACTTTTAGTTTCCACAATGACATTTGAAATGGCACCTTATCAAATGCCTTCTGGAAATCTAAGTCCAGTACATCCACCAGTTCCCCTTTATCCACGGCACATGGGAATCCTTCAAAGTACTTCAATAAGGCTATAAATCCTACAGTGAGTAACTCACCTCCTCACCCCCCAAAGCCTCTCCACCACCTATAAGGCACAAGTCAGGAGTGCGATGGAATACTCTCCACTTGCCTGGATGAGCGCAGCTCCAACAACACTCAAGAAGCTCGACACCATCCAGGACAAAGCAGCCATACTTGATTAGCACCCCATCCACCACCTTCAAGATTCACTCCCTCCACCACTGACTAACATTGGCATCGACAAGATGCACTGCAGTAACTCACCAAGGTTCCTTAGGCAGCACTTTCCAAACCCACGACCACTCCCAGCTAGAAGGACAAGAGCAGCTGATTCCTGGGAACCCCACCACCAGGAGGTTTCCCTCCAAGTCACTCACCATCCTGACTTGGAAATATATCAGCCGTTCCTCCACTGTCGCTGGGGCAACATCCTGGAACTCTCTTGCTAACAGCACAGTGGGTGTGCCTACACGTGAAGGATTGCAACGGTTCAAGAAGGCAACTCGTGGGCTTCACGGTAGCACGGTGGTTAGCACTGTGGCTTCACGGCGCCGAGGTCCCAGGTTCGATCCCGGCTCTGGGTCACTGTCCGTGTGGAGTTTGCACATTCTCCCCATGTTTGCGTGGGTTTTGCCCCCACAACCCAAAGATGTGCAGATTTGGTGGTTGGCCACACTAAATTGCCCCTTAATTGGAAAAAATGAATTGGGTACTCTAAATTTATATGAAAAAAAGAAGGCAACCACCTTCTGAAGGGCAACAAGGGATGTACAATAAATGCTGGCCTAACCAACAACGCCCACACCCATTAAATGGACTTGCTTAAACATGATCTCCCTTTCACAAAACCATGTTGACTCTGCCCGATTACCCTGAACTTTTCCAAGTGCCCTGCTATAACATCTTTAATAATAGCTTCTAACATTTTCCCCATGACAAATGTTAGACTAACTGGCCTGTAGGTTCCTGCTTTCTGCCTCCCTCCATTTTTGAATAAATTAGTTACATTTGCCATTTTCCAATCTAGTGCAGCCTTCCCCAAATCTAGGAAACCTTGGAAAACTTAAAACCAATTCATCAGCTATCTAATTAGCCACTTGTTTCAGGAGCTTAGGGCGATCTGTCAGCCCACACTCCCAACAATTGGCTGGTTTAGCTCACTAGGCTAAATCGCTGGCTTGTAAAGCAGGCCAGCAGCACAGTTCGATTCCTGTACCAGCCTCCCCGAACAGGCGCCGGAATGTGGCGACTAGGGGCTTTTTACAGTAACTTCATTTGAAGCCTACTCGTGACAATAAGCGATTTTCATTTTTCATTCAATGCCACTTCCCGGGTGATTGTGATTTTTCTGAATTCCTGCCTCCTTTCCATTTCCCCATTTGCAGTTATTTCTGGGATGTTACTTGCGTCCGCTATAGTGAAGTCCGCAAAATACCTGTTCAACACCTGCTCTGGGGACATGAGTTCTAATCCCACCACGGTAACTGGTGGATTTTGAATTCAGTTAATACAGTCTGGAATTGAAAACTAGTCTCAATAATGGCCACCGTGGGATCGATCATCGATTGTCGGAAAGACCCATCTGGTTCACTAATGCCCCCATTTGGGGAAGGAAATCTGCCATCCTTATACGGTCTGGCCTACATGTGACTCCAGACCCACTCAAGGGCAATTAGGGATGGACAATAAATGCGGGCCTATCCAGCGACACACGCAACACCGTGAGATATTTTTTTGAAAACCTCTCCTGTGTCCATAGTTGGACTAGAGCAGGGTTGGGCAAACTACGGCCCGCGGGCCGCATGCGGCCCGACAATGGTTTTTATGCGGCCCGCCAATGAGGTGCCCGGAATCATAACCGGCATTTTTGAAAAGCCGCCGGGGAAAAGCCGCTGAAGTAAATGCGTTTATTCAATAAGCGCATTTACTTCAGCGGCTTTTCCCCGGCGGCTTTTCAAAAATGCCGGTTATGATTCCGGGCACCTCATTGGCGGGCCGCATAAAAACGCGCGTAGTGGGGTGGATGAGTGGGGCTGTCTCATTGGTCGGTTTAGTTGGGTGTGCGACCAATAGGAGTCCAGGTTACAAACAATAAGCCTTATTTTATCGTTGACTTGGCCGGGCTGTGCTTCTGTCAGGGTTAAGGATCAGCACAAGCAACTTGACACCTGATTTCAACAAACTGGTAAATGACTGCAGTCAGATGCATCATTCTCATTGACATTGTTCTGTTACTTACTGAGTTACTTTGTTTTTCAAATAAATGTGCTTTTTTTTTCTTTAAAGACCTTTTATTTTGGCTATTTTAAATATTAATTATTTTACTTAATACACTATGCGGCCCTTTAAAATTGTGAATTTCTGAATGTGGCCCTTGCACGGAAAAGTTTGCCCACCCCTGGACTAGCGCATCGTCCTTTGAGATGGGGGGGGGGGGGGGGTCAGGAAACCTCAGAGGCTGCATCTTAAAGCATTTAACCCTTCGACCCTGGCTCAATTCGATCTGCGACCTGAATCAAACACCATCCATCGTGGCTTATCATTAACATAACAGGAGCAATCGGCGCTGACAACTCTTCAAATACTGTAGAAGTGCCTCGCAGTTACCTGGGGGGGGGGGGGGGGGGGGGGGTGGTGGTGAGGGAGAGGGTGGGGGAGGGGTCAGTGAAAGCCGAGATCAATAGAGGAACCTCCCCCATACATCCATAATTCAACACCTAACCAATCATTATCTCTGCAGTGTAAACGAGCCCCATGCACAGCTCGCACTCACTCCCATCGATCACAGGTTTATACTGGGTGATCCTGTCACTTGCTTTATAAGGTAATCTGATAGCGTCATTGTGCATGTAATATTCTCAAAGTACAACCACGCATTCAGCAGTGATACAGATCCCAGCCCAGACAGCGAAAAGAAAAACCCTTCAACCCAAAGTCCGAACTCTAAGCCACTCCTTCCAGAAAGCTTGGGACCACGGGGTGGCACAGTGGTTAGCATTGTCACTTCACAGTGCCAGGGACCTGGGTTCGATTCCCGGCTTGGGTCCGTGTCTACGTGGGTTTCCTCCGGGTGCTCCGGTTTAAGGAAGCAGATTTGCAGTTTAGGTGGATTGGCCGTGCTAAATTGCCCTTAGTGTCCAAAATGGTTGGGTGGGGTTACTGGGTTACGGAGGTGGGGTGGAGGTGTGGGATTGAAGTAGAGTGCTCTTTCCAAGGGCCGGTGCAGACTCAATGGGCCTAACGGCCTCCTTCTGCACTGTAAATTCTATGATGAGTCGTTTCTGAATTTTGCAATATGCGGGATTAAAGAATAATATTAAAATGTCTAACACCGGGATAAATACTTACCTGAACAAAAAAAACCAGGGAGAAATCATTGGAAAAACCACGGCGGAAGAGTCAATTACTAGGGGACATAGAACATAGAGAAATACAGCACAGAACAGGCCCTTCGGCCCACGATGTTGTGCCGAACCTTTGTCCAAGATTAATCATAGATTATCATAGAATTTACAGTGCAGAAGGAGGCCATTCAACCCATCGAGTCTGCACCGGCTCTTGGAAAGACCACCCGACCCAAGGTCAACACCTCCACCCTATCCCCATAACCCAGTAACCCCACCCAACACTAAGGGCAATTTTGGACACTAAGGGCGATTTATCATGGCCAATCCACCTAACCTGCACATCTTTGGACTGTGGGAGGAAACCGGAGCACCCGGAGATTTAAGATGCGAGGGGCAAGGTTTAGAGGAGATGTACGAGGCAAGTTTTTTACACAGAGGGTAGTGGGTGCCTGGAACTCGCTGCCGGAGGAGGTGGTGGAAGCAGGGACGATAGTGACGTTTAAGGGGCATCTTGACAAATACATGAATGGAATGGGAATAGAGGGATACGGACCCCGGAAATATAGAAGGTTTTAGGTTAGACTGACAGCATGGTCGGCGCAGGCTTGGAGGGCCGAAGGGCCTGTTCCTGTGCTGTACTTTTCTTTGTTCTTTTGTTTATCTGTCGTGGAACCTCGAATGAAACAGAGATGGCGCGATGACAACCTTGTGAATGTTGGCGAATCTCAGACTTTACATCGATATTTACATAGAATTTACAATGCTGAAGGAGACCATTCGGCCCATCGAGTCTGCACCGGCTCTTGGAAAGAGCACCCTACCCAAGGTCAACACCTCCACATAACCCAGTAACCCCACCCAATACTAAGGGCAATTCTGGACACTAAGGGCAATTTATCATGGCCAATCCACCTAACCTGCACATCTTTGGACTGTGGGAGGAAACCGGAGCACCCGGAGGAAACCCACGCACACACGGGGAGGATATGCAGACTCCGCACAGACAGTGACCCAGCCGGGAATCGAACCTGGGACCCTGGAGCTGTGAAGCGATTGTGCTATCCACAATGCTACCGTGCTGCCATTGGGGTGAAGGCGGGAAGGTGGCCAATCCCCTACCGTCAATCCCACCCACCCGCTGCCCAATTCAGTGTCTCTCGCGCCAACAAACACGCCGTGGCGGAAGGGCACCGAGAGTTATGATGGCACCGAAGGAGCTCCTTCCGCCATCGAGCCTGCATCCGTCTGGAGCGCCAGCAATTTGATTTCATCGTGGCTGCGTCATCACCACACTGCCTCCGAAAATTCAACCCGGTCAGCTGGGCACAGGGCTTCACCAACAATGCCAGCAAGATGACGGCTCTCAGAATTGTAGCAGCCCCGTTAAACGCTAACAGCCCTCAAACGTTGACTCTCCCTCCCCAGCTGTTGACAGACCTGTTTGAGTGTTTCCAGAGCTTCGACTTTTATTGTTGAATATAAAACAATTTGAGGCGAGGGCACAGAATTGGGCCTAGGATTGACAAAACTGATGGAGCGAATGGTCTCCTTGGGCTCTGGTCGACTTGTGGGTTAGTAGCTAGCTCCAGGATTGAATGTGTAACCGAGGCTAACGTTCCCTTGCAGCGCCGAGGGAGTACAAAGAACAAAGAACAATACAGCACAGGAACAGGCCCTTCGGCCCTCCAAGTCTGTACCGGTCATGTTACCAACCTTTGCTAAAACCCTCAGCCCTTCCTTGTGCCGTATCCCTCTATACCCATCCTATCCATGTGTTTGTCAAGATGCCTTTTGAACGGCGTTAATGTATCTGCTTCCACAGCCTCCCATGGCAACGCGTTCCAGGCACTCACCACCCTCTGTGTAAAAAACCTGCCTCGCACATCCCCTCTAAACTTTGCCCCACGGACCTTAAACCTATGCCCCCTGGTGACTGACCCCTCCCATCCTGGGAAAGAGTGTCTGCCCATCCACTCTATCCATGCCCCTCATAATCTTGTAGCCCTCCATCAGGTCGCCCCTCAACCTCCGTCTTTTTAATGAAAACAGTCCGAGTCTATTCAGCCTCTCCACATAGCTAACACCCTCCATGCCAGGCAACATCCTGGTAAACCTCCTCTGCACCCTCTCCAAAGCCTCCACATCCTTCTGGTAGTGTGGCGACCAGAATTGTGCTCAATCTTCCTAGTGCGGCCTTACCAAGGTTCTATACAACTGTAACTTTGACTTAGTAGAACTGAGGAGAGCTTTTTTTATTCTTTCACAGGCTGTGGGTGTCGCTGGCTGGCCCAGCATTTGTTGCCCTTCCCTAGTTGCCCCTTGAGAAGTTGGTGCTCAGCCACCTTTTTGAACCGCTGCAGTCCATGTGGTGTAGGTACACCCACAGTGCTGTTAGGGAGGGAGCTCCAGGATTTGGACCCAGCGGCAGTGAAGGAACGGCCGATATATTTCCAAGTCGGGACGGTGAGTGACTCGGAGGGGGAACCTCCAGGGGGCGGGGTACCCAGGTATCTGCTGCTCTTGTCCTTCTAGATGGTAGTGGTCGTTGGGTTTGGAAGGTGCTGCCTCAGGAGGCTTTGTGAACAGACCAATCCTTCCTGATGCCCCTACCTAAGAGATTAACTGTGGTAGGGTGGCTCCTTCAAGGGGGTGGGCTTTGCGGCCCATGTGACCAACTTAGGACCAATCGCGCTCCCGCGCACAAAACCTGACCAATGGGAGCAGGGCCTGGACATTGTGGACCCTGGATCTGGAATGTTCAGACCTATTCAGCATTGCTGTGTGCCTGTACATAGCCTTTGCTGACTGTTAATAAACCCTCTTTGTTGTTACTGGAAGTCTCCAATGATTGTCTCGAGTGACCACATTGACGATGAGGTAAACGGTTCGATTGTTAGCCTTCAGCAGTTCAGGATTCGTGAAGGGAAGGAAGAAGCTTCCAGAGACAGACGAGCAGCGTGAATCATCGACAGCAGCACCCAAATAGTGATTCAAATGCCAATAATCGGAAAGTTCAAACTGGGCAGCAGGGTAGCATGGTGGTTAGCATAAATGCTTCACAGCTCCAGGGTCCCAGGTTCGATTCCCGGCTGGGTCACTGTCTGTGTGGAGTCTGCATGTCCTCCCCCTGTGTGCGTGGGTTTCCTCCGGGTGCTCCGGTTTCCTCCCACAGTCCAAAGATGTGCGGGTTAGGTGGATTGGCCATGCTAAATTGCCCGTAGTGTCCTAATAAAAGTAAGGTTAAGGGGGGGGGTTGTTGGGTTACGGGTATAGGGTGGATACGTGGGTTTGAGTAGGGTGATCATGGCTCGGCACAACATTGAGGGCCGAAGGGCCTGTTCTGTGCTGTACTGTTCTATGTTTAGGGGCCAGGACATCGAATGACATCGCTTTTCTTCACAGCGACTAAGATAGCGGGGAAGCCAAGCAGGAGATAGAACAGTACAGCACAGAACAGGCCCTTCGGCCCTCAATGTTGTGCCGAGCCATGATCACCCTACTCAAACCCACGTATCCACCCTATACCCGTAACCCAACAACCCCCCCTTAACCTTACTTTCATTAGGACACTACGGGCAATTTATCATGGCCAATCCACCTAACCCGCACATCTTTGGACTGTGGGAGGAAACCGGAGCACCCGGAGGAAACCCACGCACACAGGGGGAGGACGTGCAGACTCCACACAGACAGTGACCCAGCCGGGAATCGAACCTGGGACCCTGGAGCTGTGAAGCATTTATGCTAACCACCATGCTACCCTGCTGCCCCAATGATATTTGTGACGGTTTGCTGACCTCAAACCTACAGCCCCGAAGACTCCTGAGGCTCCCGACTCTCAAACCGTCGACTATGAGCCACGTTGGTCAAGGGGCATTTTAACCCCAGGCCCTCGATCACCCTACAGCGGTTACAAATTCAACTCTGCTGTTGCAGACCCAGAACAGCCCATTCCCGTGTTCATAGCCAGGCTCCGCCAAATGGCCGAGCGCGGTGGGTTCAGTGCGGCGCTCAGCAACACGCTGCGTGACCGTCTGTGCAAAAACGCAGGACCCTGGGAGCGGGATCTGGGCAACGCACCCCATTGGAGCTGGAGAGTCAAGAATTATCCACCGTTGCCCTGTGTGTGTGTGTGTGTGTGTGTATAGCTGCGTTTGCCCATTGTTCATAAACCCCCTTTCCGTTGTTAATCACCAGTCTCCAGTGTATTGTCACTGCGTGTGGAGTCTTGCTGTGCGCAAAGTGGCTGTTGCGATTCAACACTTCAAAAGTACTTGATTGGTTGCAAAATGCTTTGGGATATCCTGAGGTGGTGAAAGACTCCGGGGGAGGTTGGGGTTACAGAGATAGGACTGGGGATTGGGCCTAGGTAGTGTGCTCGTTCGGAGGGTCGATGGGCCGAATGGCCTCCTTCTGCGCCGTTGGGCAATCCGATATAAACGCAAGCTTTTTCTTGTTATATTAACAAGGGGCGGGTGGTGCAGTGGTTAGCACTGGGGCTACGGCGCTGAGGACCCGGCCCTGGGTCACTGTCCGTGTGGAGTTTGCACATTCTCCCCGTGTCTGCGTGGGTTTCGCCCCCACAACCCAAAGATGTGCAGGGTAGGTGGATTGGCCACGCTAAATTGCCCCTTAATTGGGAAAAAAGTAATTGGCTACTCTAAATTTTTTTTTAATTATTAAGGGGCTGGATTCTCCGATCGCCCGGTTGCTGGTGGCGGGATTATCTCCTCCCGCCACTTGTCAACGGGATTTCCCATTGACGCCTCCACGTGTCGCTGGAAAAGCCACAGGTGGGAGGCGAGGCGAGAAAAGGGAATCCCGACGTGCGGAACACTCTGGGCCAAGACGTGCCCGATTTTTGTTACGCTGCCCCTGCTCAGTGTCGAGTATCGAAACCACCCCTCCCCTCGCTCGCTCGTCTGATCTTCAGAGGGTCAGTGCAGAAACGATGGGCCGAATGGCCTCCCTCTGCACTGTAGGGATCCTATGATTCAATTCTATGGTCCGACATTTATTCCTGGACCAAATGCCCACATTCTTTGAGGGGCAACTCCAGCCCGTCTCTGACTGAATGATCATTCCTCCACCTCCTGAGGTCCGTGCGCAGTGAGAGGGTGAGCAGTCTGTTGGGAGGTGGATGGTGCCCCAGATCTGACCTGGCCAGAGATATCACCGGGGATCAGTGCTGCTACCTGCTCCACCATTCCTCCGCCGGTCGTCAATGACCCTCCCCACGTCGTCACGTCATCGAAACACAAACGCCACCCACTCCCCCCCATGGGAATGTTTCAAGACAGATCGCTCTGGCATCCACTTCAGGGAAGTTTTGTTTCCTTCTAACGTCTGGAGTGTGTCCTTCCTGTCACTCGGCATCTGTTGCTCTCCAGTGTTCCAGGACACGCTGCAGAGAGTCCCACCACACGCAGCTGGGGGACAAAACACTGGAGGTTTCAGCTGGGGCAATGGAGGCCGTGCTCTCACTCTGGCTCATAAGGTTGTGGCTTCGAACCCCACACCAGCCCAAAGATGTGCGGGTTAGGTGTGGACTGGACATGCTCAAATTACCCTTTTGTGTCCAAAGATGTGCAGGGTAAGGTGGGGGTAAGGGTATAGGGCAGCAGGGGGGGGGGGGTGGATTCCTCCTCAGTAGGGTGCTCTTTCAGAGGGTCAGTGCAGAAACGATGGGCCAAATGGCCTCCTTCTGCACTGTAGGGGTCCTATGATTCAATTCTATGGTTCGACATTTATTCCTGGACCAGGTCCTTGAACAATGGTGGCACGGTGGTTAGCACTGCTGCCTCACAGCGCCAGGGAGCCGGGTTCGTTTCCGTCCTCGGGTGACTGTGCGGAGTCTGCACGTCCTCCCCGTGTCTGCGTGGGTTTCCTCCGGGTGCTCCGGTTTCCTCCCGCAGTCCCAAAGACGTGCGGGTTAGCTGGATTGGCCGTGCTGGTGTATGCAGGGGTTCAGTGGGGTTACGGGGATGTGGCCCGGGGGGGGGGGGGGGGAGTGGGCCGAGGTAGGGCGCTCTTTCAGAGGGTCGATGGGCCGAATGGCCTCCTTCTGCACTGTGGAGATTCTATGGATTATCCGCAAGTGTAGATCATCTGGTCATCATCTCGTTGCTATGTTGTGGGAGCTTGCTGTGCAGAAACAGGCCTGCGGTGCACACTCCATTACAATGCTTCAAACACAGTTCATTTAGTGGGCAGCACGGTAGCATTGTGGATAGCACAATCGCTTCACAGCTCCAGGGTCCCAGGTTCGATTCCGGCTTGGGTCACTGACTGTGCGGAGTCTGCACATCCTCACCGTGTGTGCGTGGGTTTCCTCCGGGTGCTCCGGTTTCCTCCCACAGTCCAAAGATGTGCAGGTTAGGTGGATTGGCCGTGATAAATTGCCCTTAGTGTCCAAAATTGCCCTTAGTGTTGGGTGGGGTTACTGGGTTATGGGGATAGGGTGTACGTGTTAACCTTGGGTAGGGTGCTCTTTCCAGGAGCCGGTGCAGACTCGATGGGCCGAATGGCCTCCTTCTGCACTGTAAATTCTATGTAATTTGCCGGGATTACGAGAGAAACCACAGAGAGGTCAGTTCTTCCCTTTCGGCTGTCTGCTACCTCCTGAGTTCCAGCCTCTACTTGGGCCCATTGTGGAAAGGCTGCTTGACTCGATGAGGCCCTGTCTCTCTCTCTCAGAGACAGGCCTTGCTAACGGGAGGGCTGTTTGAGGCTCTTGCTCAGCTGTCCGTCCCCTCCGCAGGCAAACAGAGGTAAGATGAAAAACACGGCAACTCCAAAGCGGCCCTTCTCGCCAGGCCGCGAGATTCAGCGAGAGGCCCGAAATTGCGTTGTCTGGTACCATGTGCCAGGAGAGTTAACGCTTCGTCCAGTCCTGCTCAAGGATGTTGGAGGCGTGAGAGGTTGCAACAAAGCGTCGCAACTTTAACTTCAGAAGATGTGGGAGGGTTGAAATAAGCAAAGCTCTGCGGACACTGGGATCTGGGACGAGGGACGGGGAACTCTGGGAAAACCCAGCAGGCCAGGCGACATCCAGAACGAGAGCTAACATTCCCAGTCCACCCTGTTCTTTGGCAGGGCTCGGAGAGAGGGAGAATGTGTTCCAGGAGCAACAGGAAGATTGGGGTCATGTCTGCGGGCTAAGGATTTCGCAAAGAGCGAACCCCCCTGTCGCTTGCCATTGTTGACCTCACTCCCATGCCCAGATGCCCGTTCTTTGCTTGCTGCAATGTGCCAGGGAAGTCCAACGCAAACTGGAGGAGCAGTGTCTCCCCTTCTGATTGGGCACGGTGCAGCCCTGGGCACTCAGCTTTGAGTTTGGATTGTGACCTTTCTCGTCCACCCAAAACCCCTTTTGAAAAAATATCCCTTACACGTGGATCCCAGCACAGAACAGGCCCCTTCGGCCCTCAATGTTGTGCCGAGCCATGATCACCCTACTCCATCCCACATATCCACCCTATACCCGTAACCCAACAACCCCCCCCTAACCTTACTTTTATTAGGACACTACGGGCAATTTAGCATGGCCAATCCACCTAACCCGCACATCTTTGGACTGTGGGAGGAAACCGGAGCACCCGGAGGAAACCCACGCAGACAGGGGGAGGACGTGCAGACTCCGCACAGACAGTGACCCAAGCCGGGAATCGAACCTGGGACCAGGTATTGAACTGGACCAGGGCACTCGTCTCTGGACCAGGGCACTGCGGGAGAATCGTGTTCTATTGCCCATTAGCAGCCTCTCCGCCATTCTCTGGGAAAAGGAGCCACTGACCAACGTACGCCCCCATAACTAAACCCTGCTTCGTAACGGTTGGCCAGGCAGCATGTCCCTGGCAGGACCTGCTCCCCTCCTGTAACGAGCTCGGGGTCAGTGCTGGCCTAGAATCTGCTCATACGTTAGCTACTAGGGCGTCGTGTTGTCCATCAGTGCCTCAGTAAATTGCTGATTGTTAGCTGTCCGCACCGTTACCTGAGTGAGTCAGTGAGTCGGTCGTCCTGTCGATCGGGATATCTTTTTCCCAGGTCTGATAATTACATTTTAAAAGGAGCCAAACTTTAGAGTGACGGATAGAGTGAGTTTGTGAATTACGCAAGGCAGGTAAATGGCAAAACACACTTGCTGATCAGGAGGGAGGATTGAGTTCAACGTCAGTACGTATTTTTGAAAAGGTGCGCGGAACAGGGGCTGGATTTTCCCAGTCTCCCACCCGCCTATTTCTCAACGTCGCTCCATCCGCTGCCTTTCTTTCATCCCGCCACTTGTCGATGGGATTTCCCGTTGCAGGCGCCCCACGTCACTGGGAAACCCACGGGCAGGGGGGGCCCTGCCGGCGGGAAAAGAGAATCCAACAACCGGAGAATTCTAGCCCAGGACTCGGCTCGTAGGGAGTAGATGATTTAGCGCTGCATCCTTTGCGATTTGAGATAAATTCATGATCCCAGTACTCAGTCCCAGCTCTCTTTCCAGCTGCGGCCCCTGCAGGCTTGGCTGACTTCCACAGTCAGAGAGAGAGATTGGATTTTTTTACTTTATTCTTTCACAGGTTGGCAAAGCCAGCATTTATTGCCCACCTCTAATTGCCCCTCAATTGCTAGTCCACTTCAGGGGGCAGTTAAGAATCAACCATGTTGCTGTGTGGGTCTGGGTTCACATGTAGGCCAGACCATGTGAAGATGGCAGATTTCCTTCCCTGAAGGACATTAGTGAACCTGACGGATTTTTACAACCATCAATGATTGTTTCATGGTCCCCATTCGTGAGGCGAGCTTTCAATTCCAGATTTATTCATTGAATCTGAATTCCTCCTGATGCTGTGGTGGGATTTGAACCAATGTCCCCCCCAGAGCATTAGCCTCATGCTCTGAATGACTAGTCCCGGGACGTTACCGCTAGACCACCATGCCCCCTGTTAGCAGTGGTACTATGAGTGCGCTTGCTGGCTTTTACTTCTGTGTCAAACTTCCAGCACCTTGGGGCAGCAGGGTAGCATGGTGGTTAGCATAAATGCTTTACAGCTCCAAGGTCCCAGGTTCGATTCCCGGCTGGGTCACTGTCTGTGCGGAGTATGCACGTCCTCCCCGTGTGTGCGTGGGTTTCCTCCGGGTGCTCCGGTTTCCTCCCACAGTCCAAAGATGTGCGGGTTAGGTGGATTGGCCATGCTAAATTGCCCGTAGTGTCCTAATAGTAAGGTTAAGGGGGGGAGTTGTTGGGTTACGGGTATAGGGTGGATACGTGGGTTTGAGTAGGGTGATCATTGCTCGGCACAACATCGAGGGCCGAAGGGCCTGTTCTGTGCTGTACTGTTCTATGCTCTATGCTCTCGCAGATCACACATCAACATACACCGGGGCAACTTTTTAGTTGGGTTTAAACCATACTTTGTATATTCCAAATGGGACAACGAATCCACAAAAAATTGTATGGGCAGTACACAGGACGCCTGTTGACGAAAAAGCCATTATGTCCTATTGTCTCCACTGGAGATGGCAATTGATTTCTGGAAGCTTTTAAAAGCACCTTGCCTGGTAACAGTGTGCGATGTAATTGCCTTTTAGAGAATCACTTTGCAGGATGCAGCCAGCAGCTCATGTTTAGATTCTAAAAAAAAAACTCTGGTCTTATTTATTGACTTTTATGAGTCTCCATCGAAATAATCTGTGTCCATCTCGTTGGCGAGACCCAAACGCAAAAACAATCCTTAAATGGCACTGGATCCTGCCTGAGGTTGGGTCACTTTGTTGGGGACGAGCAGGGAGAGCTTTAGTCTTCATCAGACCAGGCTGCACCTTGGCACAGCTGAGCCAGAATCCATCTGTATTCCGAGGCAGGAACAAAGAACAAAGAAAAGGGGCAGCACGGTGGCCTAGTGGTTAGCACAACCGCCTCACGGCGCTGAGGTCCCAGGTTCGATCCCGGCTCTGGGTCACTGTCCGTGTGGAGTTTGCACATTCTCCCCGTGTCTGCGTGGGTTTCGCCCCCACAACCCAAAAATGTGCAGAGTAGGTGTATTGGCCATGCTAAATTGCCCCTTAATTGGAAAAAATAATTGGATAATCTAAATTTATAAAAACAAAAATTAAAAAAAAAAGAACAAAGAAAAGTACAGCACAGGAACAGGCCCTTCGGCCCTCCAAGCCTGTGCCGACCATGCTGCCCGTCTAAACTGGAACCTTCTCCAGTTCCGGGGTCCGTATCCCTCTATTCCCATCCTATTCATGAATTTGTCAAGATGCCCCTTAAATGTCACTATCGTCCCTGCTTCCACCACCTCCTCCGGCAGCGAGTTCCAGGCACCCACTACCCTCTGTGTAAAAAACTTCCCTCGCACATCTCCTTGAAACTCTGCCCCTCGCACCTTAAACCTATGCCCCCTAGTAATTGACTCCTCCAACCTGGGAAAACGTTTCTATAAACTCTGTCAGCATCCCTCATAATTCTGTAGACTTCTATCAGGTCGCCCCTCAACCTCCGTTGTTCCAGTGAGAACAAACCAAGTTTATCCAACCTCTCCTCATAGCTAATACCCTCCATACCAAACCATTGGAACAAACCATTACAAGGGGACATAAATTTAAGGTGAATGGTGGAAGATATAGGGGGGATGTCAGAGGCAGGTTCTTTACCCAGAGAGTAGTGGGGGCATGGAATGAACTGCCTGTGGAAGTAGTTGAATTGGAAACATTAGGGAACTTCAAGCAGCTATTGGATAGGTACATGGATTAGGGTAGAATAATGGAGTGTGGGTTAACTTCTTCTTAAGGGCAGCACGGTAGCATTGTGGATAGCATAATTGCTTCACAGCTCCAGGGTCCCAGGTTCATAAGAACATAAGAACATAAGAACTAGGAGCAGGAGTAGGCCATCTGGCCCCTCGAGCCTGCTCCGCCATTCAATTAGATCATGGTTCGATTCCGTCTTGGGTCACTGTCTGTGTGAAGTCTGCACATCCTCCCCGTGTGTGCGTGGGTTTCCTCCGGGTGCTCCGGTTTCCTCCCACAGTCCAAAGATGTGCAGGTTAGGTGGATTGGCCATGCTAAATTGCCCTTAGTGTCCAAAATTGCCCTTAGTGTTGGGTGAGGTTACTGGGTTATGGGGATAGGGTGGAGGTGTTGACCTTGGGTGGGGTGCTCTTACCGGGGGCCGGTGCTGACTCAATGGGCCGAGTGGCCTCCTTCTGCACTGTAAATTCTATGATAATCTATGATTAACCTAGGACAAAGGTTCGGCACAACATCGTGGGCCGAAGGGCCTGTTCTGTGCTGTATTTTTCTATGTTCTATGTTCTATACCAGGCAACATCCTGGTAAACCTCTTCTGCACCCTCTCCAAAACCTCCACATCCTTCTGGTAGTGTGGAGACCTGAATTGAACACTATACTCCAAGTGTGGCCTAACTAAGGTTCCATTCACCTGCAACATGACTTGCCAATTCTTATGCTCAATGCCCCGGCCAATGAAGGCAAGCATGCCGTATGCCTTCTTGACTACCTTCTCCACCTGCGTCGCCCCTTTCAGTGATCTGTGGATCTAGAATCCTGGGTTTTACCAATAGCAATGTGCGACAGCAAAGCCGTTCTGCTAAATCTTTGGAAATGACATTGCATCTTTGAATACTTCCAGTTTAGGTTTCCACCCATGTCACGGTGCCCAAACAGCCCTTACCAAAGTCACAAATGGCATCCAAAAAGCTTACAAGTTAATTTGTGGCGGGTTTTCAGCGAGTTTCTCCGTCGCTATTCAGTGACACGTTAGTCGCCCTTTTGGGCCCTGGGGAGTTTCTCACTGGTTTAGCCCACACTTTGGGCGGGATTCTCTGGCCATGCCTGAGGTCAATGGTCCGCGTTCTGCCCACAGCGATCTTGTGGGGGGCACTGCTAAGAATCCAGCCCTTTGAGGGCAGCACGGTGGCGCAGTGGGTTAGCCCTGCAGCCTCACGGCGCCGAGGACCCGGGTTCGAATCCCGGCTCTGGGTCACTGTCCGTGTGGAGTTTGCACATTCTCCCCGTGTCTGCGTGGATTTCACCCCCACAACCCGAAGATGTGCAGGTTAGGTGGATTGGCCATGCTAAATTGCCCCTTAATTGGAAAAAATGAATTGGGTACTCTAAATTTATTTTTTTTAAAAGAATCCAGCCCTTTGAGGTTTTTTCCTAGCACTGGGGAGCTGAACCCAGAGATCGGGCTGCCATTTTGAAAAGGTTCCCCGATCTGTAAGTGAGCTTGGGGTTCCTCCCCACCCCACACCCATGGGCAATGTCACCCTCTACACCCATGGACACTACCCCACAATCCCCCCAAGTCAGGACCCCCTGCTATGGGGTACCTGGGGTCTCCCCTCTGCAGGCCTCCCACACCCCCTTACATGCCGGCTCCCTTCCTGGCCCCTCACCCATCACCCCTCCCAATTTCTCAAAGGCCCCTGCTTATCCCCCTCCACTTCCCCTCCCCCCCCCCCTCTAACCCCTCCGCCACCTCCCTTTCATGGACATGGCCCCCTTTGGCCCCTGACCCTTGGCACTGCCACCCTGGCACCGGGAAGTGGTCCTGCCAGCTAGGCAGTGCCAAGGTGCCTACATTCCAGGGGGAGGACCAGGGGCCACACTGCACTATCCCTGACCACCCGGGGCCCTCCGATGGCCTGGGGGACATGCTTGCGGACCCCAGTGCTGAATGGTGCCTGACTGAGGCCTCGCTGTGGAGGCTGGTGGATCCTGGGTAAGCTCACCGCAGTTGGTTTAAACCCGGCTTCGGCGAGGGCTGTTTGGTCACGCCAACCTCGCGGGCGCCATTCATATTCCGACTCGGGTGGATCCCGTGAGGTGTGAAGGCTGCTGGGAAGCCCCACGAGAGGCCTCTTCGATTATTGAGCGGGCGCACCGTGCTCGAGCGAGACAGCGCAACGCGGCCAGTGAATTGCGTCCGTTGCCCCTGGTGTCCCTTAAGGATCCGTCCTGGGCCTCTCCTATTTCTCATCTACCTGCTACACCACAACCGCCCCCCCCCCCCCCTCCCCCCCTCCTCTCCCCCCTCCTACTCTGCCTAGCCCCCGGGATGAGATTCACAGAACCACTCTGACAAAGAGTCATCCAGACTCGAAACGTTAGCTCCCTCCTCTCTCCACAGGCGCTGTCAGACCCGCTGAGGTTGCTCAGCATTTTCTGTTGTTGTCCCGTAGAATCCCTACAGTGCAGGAGAAGGCCATTCAGCCCATCGAGCCCTGCACCAGCCCTCTGAAAGAGCACGTTGCTGGTGGCCCACTCCCCCGCCCTATCCCCGTAACGTCAACTGAAGGAGCAATCATTTAGCCAGGCCAATCAATCTTAACACCACGGGCCCATGTACGTCAAGGTTGAAAAGCGCTGGGTTAAAATGGCTCCCTCGATGTGGCACACACTGAATGAAATATCCCCGCTCTGTTCCACAGCCAAGAGTCTCCTGTGGGTTTCTGTTTTATCATTAGCTCGCCTTAAGCAGCTCCTAATTGTTATTTTTCAATCTGCTTCCTGTTTTGATGCAGTTTGCAACCTCTGGCCAAGATCGAGGAAGTTTACTGCTCAAGTCCGCAGGCTGCTTGCCTTTTTCTCTGATCCCGCACGGCGGACCATCGCTCACGCATCCCTCGAACCGCCCCCCCCCCCTTCCCCCCCCTAGCTGCTTGCCCAATTGAGGAACTTTCCTCCGTTAAATATGCGGAGGTTGAGAGGTCATTGGTCAGAATTATCCGGCGGTTGGGAATCGCTATCCCGCCGCCAGGGTTTCCCGGCAGCGAGGGGCGGCTCCAATGGAAAAGCAGCATTAGGTGGGGTTACGGGGATAGGGCGAGGGAGTAGGCCTGGTGGGTCAGTGGGTCGGTGCAGACTCAATGGGCCCAATGGCCTCCTTCTGCACTGTGATTCCACAATATTACCACGACACCACAATCTCTCCTAATTGGTTTAAGTGAAAAACGTTAACCAATACAGCACGGTAGCACAGTCGGTAACACAGTTGCTTCCTGCTCCAGGGTCCCAGGTTCGATTCCCGGCTTGGGTCACTGTCTGTGCGGAGTCTGCACGTCCTCCCCGTGTGCGCGTGGGTTTCCTCCGGGTGCTCCGGTTTCCTCCCACAAGTCCCGAAAGACGTGCTTGTTAGGTGAATTGGACATTCCGAATTCTCCCTCTGTGTACCCAAACAGGTGCCGGAATGTGGCGACTAGGGGCTTTACACAATAACTTCATTGCAGTGTTAATATAAGCCTACTTGTGACAATAAAGATTATTATTATTAATAGGGCAGCACGGTGGCGCAGTGGGTTAGCCCTGCTGCCTCACGGCGCGGAGGCCCCAGGTTCGATCCCGGCCCTGGGTCACTGTCCGTGTGGAGTTTGCACATTCTCCCCGTGCCTGCGTGGGTTTCGCCCCCGCAACCCAAGGATGTGCAGGGTAGGTGGATTGGCCATGCTAAATTGTCCCTTAATTGGAAAAAATGAATTGGGTACTATAAATTTATTTTAAAAAGATTATTTTTATTAACAAGGTAGAGGTCTGTTTAGAAACAAGTGTCTAGATTCTTAAAAATAAATTTAGATTACCCAATTATGTTTTTCCAATTAAGGGGCAATTTAGCGTGGCCAATCCACCCACTCTGCACATCTTTGGGTTGTGGGGGTGAGACCCACGCAGACACGGGGAGAATGTGCAAAGTCCACACGGACAGCGACCCAGGGTCGGGATCGACCGTGGGTCCTCAGCACCATGAGGCAGCAGTGCTAACCACTGCGCCACCAGGCTGCCCAAAATAAGAGACTAGATGAGTACGCTGGCACAGTGAACATAGGAACTTCGGAGCAGGAGGAGTCAATTCAGCCCCTTGAGCCTGTTCTGCCATTCAATGAGATTGTGACTGATCTGCGACCTAACTCCATTCACCTGCCTTTCGCCCATATCCCTCAATATCTTTGCTTAACAAAAATCTATCTATCTTAGATTTAGAATTGACTGTTCTAGCTTCAATGCTGTTTACGCGAGAGAGTTCAAACCTCTACAAGCCTTTGAGTGAAGAAGTTCTTCCTTTTTTTAAAATAATTTAGATTACCCAATTCATGTTTTCCAATTAAGGGGCAATTTAGTGTGGCCAATCCACCTACCCTGCACATCTTTGGGTTGTGGGGGCGAAACCCACGCAAACACGGGGAGAATGTGCAAACTCCACACGGACAGTGACCCAGAGCCGGGATCGAACCTGGGACCTGGGCGCCGTGAGGCAACAGGGCTAACCCACTGCGCCACCGTGCTGCCCTCAAATCATAAAACAGATGCACCCTCAACTGTGTCACACGTGCAGCTGGGGGCTGGTTTAGCTCAGTTGGCTGGACCAACCGGTTCGGGTTGAAAATGAAAATGAAAATGGCTTGTTGTCACGAGTAGGCTTCAATGAAGTTACTGTGAAAAGCCCCTAGTCGCCACATTCCGGCGCCTGTTCGGGGAGGCTGGTACGGGAATTGAACCGTGCTGCTGGCCTGCCTTGGTCTGCTTTGAAAGCCAGCGATTTAGCCCAGTGTGCTAAACCAGCGAGGTCAACAGCGTGGGTTCAATTCCTGCACCGGTTGAGGTTATTTGCGAAGGCCCCTGCTTTCTCACCTTGTCTGAGGTGTGGTGACCCTCAGGTTAAGTCAGCCCCCCCCCCCTCAAAGGAAAAGCAGCCTCTGGTCATCTGGGGCTATGGTGACTTAACCTCTGCAATCAGAGATGGGTCTGGGTGTAAAGAATCCTTCGGGTAATCTTGACTCCGAATTGCGCCTCAGTGGTCTGGGTCCTTGGCGTCTCAGCCAAGGGTGCAACAACCTTACCCTCAACTCACCTGAGTGTCGAAGGGGATAGTTCATATCCCACTCCAGAGAAACGGGCCTATGAATCCTGGCTGACTAGAACCACGGTCCCCGAATAAGGGGACGGCCATTGCAGACTGAGATGAGGAGGGATTTCTTCACCCAGTGGTTGGTGAAGCTTTGGAATTCCGCACTCTTAAATTGCTGTGGCAGCTCAATGATCCAGCACATTCGAAACAGAAACAGCTTTCCAGAAACTAGTGACACCAAAGTGGAGTTGAGCTAGATAATCAGCCGTGGCTTAAATAAAGGCCAAGCAGGCTCGATGGGCTGAATGGCCTCCTCCCGTGTTGCACTGAGGGAGTGCCACACTGCCGGAGGCATTGCCACATTTTGGATCTGATGTTAAACCCTCGCAGTTGGGCGGGGAAGGCCCTACCTGCTCGAACAAGAACAGGACTGGGCCTTAGCGTCCTGGCTAGATTTAGCACTCACCTCTAGTCACACCGAGGCCTTGCCATCTCATTTTGTGCTCCTGCAGTGAGACTCATTCCTATTCTGAGCGATTCTTTAGTTTTGGGGAACGCATTCTTTCCCGTTGCGATTCCAGCTCTGGTTTCTTTCTGTTAGTAACCTTTCTTCCGACCAGGCGCCACCCCCCCCCCCCCTAGGAAACTGTGATGCCTCGTCCAGCTGTTGACCGTTTAACTTGATCTCTGGCCCTCCGGCTGGAAGCAGGTGCAGTCATAACTTCCAAAACGGAAATGGTTAAATTCCTGAAAGGATTTACCGAACGCTATGGAGAAAAAGGTAAGGGAACGGGGCTAGTTTGCGTGACTCCCTCAAAGGGCAACAAGGTGCACGATGGGCTGAATGGTCCCTGGGACTAATCTAATGCACCTTCGCCGTACTGCCTCCCATGGCCTTCCTCCAGCCAGAGCTGGGGTTTGGCGTACAGTTCTGGTCACCGTGTGACAGGTATGGGTGTTAAATCGGGACTAAAAAAAACGGGTTGAAATATCTCTGGTGAGATGTTCCCCAAAGTGTAATTTAGATCTGTGATCAAGCTCTGAGTTAGAACTTCAAAACTATGGGCTGGCAAAGAGGCCAACTTGAACTGAAACTGCCGGGCAATGGCAATTCAGCCACCCTCTCCTTTCGCCCCCCCCCCCATACCCCTCACCCCCCCACATCCCCATCCCCCCCATACCCCTCACCCCCCCATACCCCCCATACCCCTCACCCCCCATACCCCTCACCCCCCCATACCCCTCACCCCCCATACCCCTCACCCCCCATACCTCTCACCCCCCCATACCCCTCACCCCCCATACCCCTCCCCCCCCCATACCCTCACCCCCCCATACCCCTCACCCCCCATACCCCTCACCCCCCATACCCCTCACCCCCCCATCCCCCCCATACCCCTCACCCCCCCATACCCCTCACCCCCCCATACCCCTCACCCCCCATACCCCTCACCCCCCATACCCCTCACCCCCCATACCCCTCACCCCCCCATCCCCCTCACCCCCCCATATCCTTCCCCCCAATTAGCCAAGGTGAGTGCCAAGTGGATTGCTTGCCTCCCCCCCCCTCCCCCCTCCCCCCCACTGCTAGCCCTGTTGGGAGGGAGGTGAAGCCCATGGCCACCCAGTTGGGAGGGAGGTGAGGCCCATGGCCACCCCGTTGGGAGGGAGGTGCAGCCCATGGCCGCCCCGTTGGGAGGGAGGTGCAGCCCATGGCCACCCCGTTGGGAGGGAGGTGAAGCCCATGGCCACCCCGTTGGGAGGGAGGTGAAGCCCATGGCCACCCCGTTGGGAGGGAGGTGAAGCCCATGGCCACCCCGTTGGGAGGGAGGTGAAGCCCATGGCCACCCCGTTGGGAGGGAGGTGCGGCCCATGGCCGCCCAGTTGGGAGGGAGGTGAGGCCCATGGCTTTTGCAATCCGTATTCCTCCAGATGTTGGCAGCTTCGTGAACTGACATATCCAATTCTCACTCAATAGAACCCGACCCAAATCCTCACACTGGGCCCCATGTGGGTTTTTTCTGCCAATTGGGTCTGGGACCTGATCCTCTCGTCCTCCGGGGCAAACAGCGACCGGTTCAAAGTCCCGTTCCAGGGAACTGGCCGTATAATCTAGAGCTCACACTGCAGGGAGGTTGTGAGAAGGCCGCTGCGTTGTTGGAGGCACCGATTGATGGACGAGGGACTGACCGACATCACTAAAAACAGCCGCTACTTTTGTGGATGAAACGGAAATTGGTGGGGTGGTAAGGGGTGGTAAGTAGTCAGGAGGTTATAGCCGGGCTGGTCAGATGGGCTGGTCAGTGGCAAATGAGGTGATGCACTTGGGCAGGACAAACAAGACAAGGGAATACAGGATAAAGGGCAGGACCCTGGGAAGCACCGAGGGTCGGAGGGACCTTGGTGTGTATGTACACCCGTCCCTTAAGGTAGCAGAGCCGGTGGGTACAGTGGATGGAACAGTACAGCACAGAACAGGCCCTTCAGCCCTCGATGTTGTGCCGAACAATGATCACCCTACTCAAGCCAACATATCCACGCTATACCAGTAACCTCCCCCCCCCCCCCCCCCCCATTAACCTTATTAATTTAGGACACTAAGGGCAATTTAGCATGGCCTTTCCACCTAACCCGCACATCTTTGGACTGTGGGAGGAAACCGGAGTACCCGGAGGAAACCCACGCACACACGGGGAGGACGTGCAGACTCCACACAGACAGTGACCCAAGCCGGGAATCGAACCTGGGACCCTGGCGCTGTGAGGCAGCAGTGCTAACCACTGTGCCGCCTTGCTGCCCTGCCGTAACTCACCACCGCTCCTGCGACAGCACTTTCCAAAGCCAAGACCTCAACACCTCAGAAGACAAAGGGCAGCAGACACACGGGGAACCCCGCCACCTGGAAGTTCACCTCCCAAGTCACAGACAGTGACCCAGCCGGGAATCGAACCTGGGACCCTGGAGCTGTGAAGCATTTATGCTAACCACCATGCTACCGTGCTGCCCAGTGGTTAAGAAGGCAGATGGTATACTTGCCGTTATTAGCCGAGGCAGAGAGTTTAAGAGCCGGGAGGTTATGCTGGAACTGTATAAACCGTTGGTTCGGCCGCAGTTAGAGTATTGTGTGCAGTTCTGGAATCCACATTATAGCCGGGATGTGACAGCACTGGAAAGGGTGCAGAGGGGATTTACCAGCATGTTGCCTGGGCTGGAGAGATTTAGCTATGAAGAGAGATTGGATAGACTGGGATTGTTTTCCTTGGAGCAGAGGAGACTGAGGGGGGACGTGATTGAGATGTATAAAATTATGAGGGGCACAGATAGAGTAGACAGGAAGAAACCTTTCCCATTGGTGGAGGGATCAGTGACCAGGGGGCAGAGATTTAATGTAAGGGGCAGGAGGTATAGAGGGGATGTGAGGGGAAACCTCTTCACCCAGAGGGTGGTGGGAGTTTGGGACTCGCTGCCTGAAAGGGAGGTGGAGACAGAGACCCTCATAACATTTAAGAAGCATTTAGTGCTGGGAAATGGGATTAGAATAGCTAGGTGGTTGTTTTTGACCGGCACAGACATGTTGGGCCGAAGGGCCTTTTCTATTGCTGGTTGTGTGGAGGTAGCTGTGTGGAGACTGGTCAGGGTTTGTTTCAACAATGATTCCATTACAAAAATGGTTGTCAGTGTGTTGGGAAGATCCTGAGGTTGTGAAAGGCACGATAGAAATTCCTGGGGGTTTTTTCTCTCTCTGTGATACTAATTCCTGTGGCGGAAGTGCTGAATGAGAGAGAGCTTCCCTCGGAAGCTCTGGGAGCTATGTTCCCGAATGAAAACATTTTTCCAATGGATTAGCCTGGATTTCACGCTTGCCGCGAAGCAGCTGTACTAGTAGGTCGCTGAGCTGTGCAGAGATTTGTCAAGTTGATAGAATTAGGAAGTGTGGTGACATGCAGCTGTCAGACCCCCTGAATCAGGGGGCCCGTGTCCTCTCGTACGTTACAGCCGCTTCCCCGACAGATCGCAACGGCATTGCTAGACCCGACGGCGAGTACTGCCCAGTGACCCCCTGGAGGCCAATCCCTTCCTGGGAAACAGGACAACGGGGAAAGAGGTGGCCGAGCATGGCCTTCTCCACAGCTCCGTACATCAGGCTCCCTAATGGGAGCTCCCCGTGGGGCAGCACGGCAGCATTGTAGTTAGCACAATTGCTTCACAGCTCCAGGGTCCCAGGTTCGATTCCCGGCTGGGTCACTGTCTGTGTGGAGTCTGCACGTCCTCCCCGTGTGTGCGTGGGTTTCCTCCGGGTGCTCCGGTTTCCTCCCACAGTCCAAAGATGTACGGGTTAGGTGGATTGGCCATGATAAATTGCCCGTAGTGTAAGGTTAATGGGGGGATTGTTGGGTTACGGGTATACGGGTTACGTGGGTTTAAGTAGGGTGATCATTGCTCAGCACAACATCGAGGGCCGAAGGGCCTGTTCTGTGCTGTACTGTTCTATGTACTGGAGTGAGGAGGGGAAATGGGGTTATTAGCCAATAGCTGGAAAGTTAAGGCCTGCTTAATTTAGGCCTCAATTAGTGGGAGCGATCTCATTGCTCTGTCACTTTCCCCCCGTGGGACCCTACAATGGACTGAAGTAAAAGAACAGTAATACCAGGTAGGCCCTTCAGCCCATCCAAACTGTTCAATCTTGCATTTTAAGGGAATGGGGGAAAGTATTTGAAGGAACACAGGGACAAGCGAGGATTGCAGCACAGGCCTATGGGGTCTGTTTCCATAGGCCCCAACCATCTCCCCCTTCCCAGACCATTTAGGTTTTCCTGTGATTATTGACACACCCTACACACATTCAGATCCTCCCCCCTTTGTGCATTTTATCTCAGGGCTTTGTGCTAATGGATTTGAGGCGGACGGGGCTGGGCAGGTGGGGCGGGGAGGAGCAGTATTGTGCATGGGTTACGGAGAACTTAGAACTTAGAACATAGAACAGTACAGCACAGAACAGGCCCTTCGGCCCTCGATGTTGTGCCGAGCAATGATTACCCTACTCAAACCCACGTATCCACCCTATACCCGTAACCCAACAACCCCCCCCTTAACCTTACTTTTTAGGACACTACGGGCAATTTAGCATGGCCAATCCACCTAACCCGCACATCTTTGGACTGTGGGAGGAAACCGGAGCACCCGGAGGAAACCCAGAAGTCCCACACGTTCTTGGTGAGGATCATTTTGGAGGGGGTTTTGACCCAGCGACTGTTAAGGAAAGGCCGATCTATTTCCAGGTCAGGATTGGCGAGTGACTTGGGAAGTGAACTTCCAGGTGGCGGGGTTCCCCGTGTGTCTGCTGCCCTTTGTCTTCTAAGGTGTTGAGGTCTTGGCTTTGGAAAGTGCTGTCGCAGGAGCGGTGGTGAGTTACGGCAGGGCAGCAAGGCGGCACAGTGGTTAGCACTGCTGCCTCACAGCGCCAGGGTCCCAGGTTCGATTCCCGGCTTGGGTCACTGTCTGTGCGGAGTGTGCACATCCTCCCCGTGTGTGCGTGGGTTTCCTCCGGGTGCTCCGGTTTCCTCCCACAGTCCAAAGATGTGCAGGTTATGTCGTTTGGCCATGATAAATTGCCCTTAGTGTCACAAAAGATGTTCAGGTTAAGTGGGGTTACGGGGATAGGGCGGGGGAGTGGGTCCAGTTAGTATGCTCTTTCAGAAGGTCGGTGTAGACTCGATGGGCTGAATGGCCTCCTTCCGCACTGTATGGATTTTATGGTATCATTTGTCTGACCTTTCCCCTTAATGAGAAATTATCTTGACTGCTCTAACCATTTCTGCCTTCAATGCAGCCTATTGCTTAATTCTCATTTTGACTCAGTTACGAGTGGACAAAACTTCAAGGTGAGGGGCGGGAGGTTTAGGGGGGATTTGAGGAATAGCATTTTTACCCAGAGGGTGGTGACGGTCTGGAACGCTGTGCCTGGGAGGGGGGGGAGAGGCGGGTTGCCTCACATCCTTTAAAAAGTGTCTGGATGGGCACTTGGGACATCATCATATTCAAGGCTATGGGCCAAGTGCTGGCAAATGGGATTAGGTGGGCAGGTCAGGTGTTTTTCATGTGACGGTGCAGTCTTGATGGGCCGAAGGGCCTTTTCCGCACTGTATGATTCTGTGACTGCCAATCTTACCGATTCAAATTTAGAGGTCAGGGCCGGGATTCTCCCCTACCCGGGGGGTCCCGGCGTGTTGGAGTGGCGTGAACCAAAGGTGGGGACGTCTCCGCACCTTTAGGGGCCAGGCCCTCACCTTGGGGGGCTAGGCCCCCGCCGGAGTGGTTGGCGCTCCGCCGGCTGCCGTGGACGGCCTTTGGCGCCACGACAGTCGGGGCCGAAGGGACTTCGCCGGCCGGCGTAAGTCCGCGCATGCGCCGGAGCGTCAGCGGCTGCTGATGTCATCCCCACACATGCGCAGGGGAGGGGGTCTCTTCCGCCTCCGCCATGGTGAAGATTATGGCTAAGGCGGAAGGAAAAGAGTGCCCCCACGGCACAGGCCCGCCCCCCGATCGGTGGACCCCGATCGCGGGCCAGGCCACCGTGGGGACACCCCCCGTGGCCAGATCCCCCCCCCCCCCCCGTCCCCTCCAGGACCCCGGAGCCCGCCCGCGCTGCCTGCTCCCGCCGGCAAGGTAGGTGGTTTGATCCACGCCGTCGGGAGAGGCTTGACAGCAGCGGGACTCCATCGCGGGCCGGAGAATCGCCGGAGGGGGCCTGCCGACCGGCGCAGAGCGATTCCCGCCCCCGCCGAGTCTCTGGTGGCGGAGAATTCAGGACACGGCGGGGCGGGATTGACGGCGGCCCCCGGCGATTCTCCGACCCGACGCGGGGCCGGAGAATCCCGCCCGAGATCTTTTCTCACCCTGTCGAAATTGGCCATCACCCGGATAATTATTCTCACTGGTTTTCTATAGTGATGTACCGCCAATTACCACGAGAGGAGAATGGTGGAAGAATCGAGGCTTTATTGAGCAAGATGGTGTGCCTCCTGTAGCTGGAACCAGAATGGCTGCAGCGCAGGAGAGCGCACACTTTAATACTCCGCCTGCTGGGCGGAGCCAGCAAGGCAGGGATTTACCATCGTACCTCTAATATATGGGCAGTGCCGTAATACATATAATATACCCCTAGTGGTGTTCACCACATACAGCTAACTGAAAACATGATAGGATGATCACTGTCCCTTAAATCTCCCCCTACTCATACTCGTTCCCCTCGGACCCCCCCTCATTCCCCAGGCCTGCTCCTGCAATGCCTCCTTCCTTGTTGAACTGGAAACATGCTGATCTAGAACATTCTCCGGCAAGCACTTCAGAGGCTCTTGCCCTCTTTTGCCCTCTGCACAATTACTATCCCAGTCTATACTCAGGTTAATAAAGTCCTTCATTAACTACCCCATACTTCTTGCCTCTCTGTGTAACTTTCTTGAAACCTTGTTCCTCTATATCTTTCCTGTTGTGAAATGAAATGAATGAAAATCGCTTATTGTCACGAGTAGACTTCAATGAAGTTACTGTGAAAAGCCCCTAGTCGCCACATTCCGGCGCCTGTTCGGGGAGGCCGGTACGGGAATCGAACCGTGCTGCTGGCCTGCCTTGGTCTGCTTTCAAAGCCAGCGATTTAGCCCAGTGTGTTAAACTCGTTGACTAACACTGTAATATTCTCTTCTATCACCCTCTGATCTATTCTCTCCTTCTCTATCACTCCAGAAGCTTGCATCCAGGGATATTTAATACTCAGTCCTGCCCTTTGAGCCTGTTCTCTGTTATCATATTCCAATCTGTGCCCACAGATCACCAGCCACACTCCATGCATAATACAAACCAAATTTACGCCTTAATGCATTTCCTCTTCCCCCGAGCCCACCTAATATTTTACTATCACTCACTCCAGTGCGATCTGTCTCTCCTGATCTTTTAAGCACCTTATTTTTCCTTTATAAAGTTATGCCCTGGTTCCCACACCCATGCCAAGCTAGTTAAAACCCTCCCCAATATTGTGGGGAGGGGGGGGGGGGGGTGGCGTAGTGGGATTGTCGCTGGGCTAGTAATCCAGAGACCGAGGATAACGCTCTGGGAGCGGTCAGGGCTTCACTTGAAAGACCGCTCTGAAGGACAGTGCTGCCTAGACGCTAGCCGCAATATCTCTGACCGTTGCCGTTCACTTATCCCGCCATCAGCTGGCCCATGGGATTTCCGTTGGCGTGGGGCAACTTTGATGGGAATTCCCATTGACAAACATCGGAAAGAAAGAATCCCGCTCCGAGCTCACCGCCGGGGAACACACGGCTGGGGTTTCCGGAGAATCCCGTCCGTTACTCCTGACTCTCGGGAGTGGGATTTCATCCAGAACCTTCTGGAATGGAAGCCCAAAGGCACAACCAAACACGGCCGGCACGTTGAACCGGCACAGCGTGTAAACAGCAACAAACTGTGCCCAGTTGACCCCCAGCGGTAAGATGCCAATGTACATTGGCATCAGGGGCAGCAGGGTAGCATGGTGGTTAGCATAAATGCTTCACAGCTCCAGGGTCCCAGGTTCGATTCCCGGCTGGGTCACTGTCTGTGTGTAGTCTGCACGTCCTCCCCCTGTGTGCGTGGGTTTCCTCCGGGTGCTCCGGTTTCCTCCCACAGTCCAAAGATGTGCGGGTTAAGTGGATTGGCCATGCTAAATTGCCCGTAGTGTCCTAATAAAAGTAAGGTTAAGGGGGGGGGGGGTTGTTGGGTTACAGGTATAGGGTGGATACATGGGTTGAGTAGGGTGATCATGGCTCGGCACAACATTGAGGGCCAAAGGGCCTGTTCTGTGCTGTACTGTTCTATGTTCTATGTTCTACATCGGGAGTCGGGCAAGGCCATTGGCTGCTGATGTCTCATTGAGCATCAATGGCCTGCTGAGACTCATACGATGGGCTTAACCTTGAAGAGTGTGTTCGGAGGTGGCCCTCGAGTCTGGGAGAGGGCTTGTGGTGCCAATGGGTGATGCCCCTACCTCGGGTGGAGGAGCTCTAGATTCGAGACCCATCCCAGGATTTGTTGGCCAAGGAAGGTGCGTTCGTAATGTGGCCAAGCAAGTTGGGTGTGTCAACCTGCAAAAGCAATATTTCCAAACTCGCCACCAATGGCTGACGGTAAGAGCGGGAGAGACTCCCTTGCTCAACCAGGCTTGATGTGGAGTGGAGCCCCCTCACGTTGTAACCCCTACCCTGGCAACGGACTAGCAACCTGCTGTGGGAATAACCAGCTATGGAGAGGGATGATAGTGCGGCAGGAAGGGAATGGAAGAGAGTGATCTTGGCAGAGAAAGAGGCCTTTCGGCCCATCAATCCCATGCTGGATGCCTGCAGAGCAATCCAATCAGCCCTATCCCCTCGGTGTAACCCCGTAATCCTGCAAGTTTATTTCCCTCATGCCCCCATCCAATTTCCTTTAGCAATCTGCCCAAAACCTCAAATATGTCTCCTGCTTCATCAACCTCACGGGAACAACTTTTCACTTGTCTAAGGGCAATTTAGCACGGCCAATCCACCTAACCTGTACATCTTTGGACACTATGGGACAATTTAGCACGGCCAATCCACCTAACCTGCACATCTTTGGACACTAAGGGGAAATTTACCACGGCCAATCCACCTAACCTGCACATTTTTGGACACTATGGGGCAATTTAGCACGGCCAATCCACCTAACCTGTACATCTTTGGACACTAAGGGGCAATTTAGCACAGCCAATCCACCTAACCTGTACATCTTTGGACACTATGGGACAATTTAGCACGGCCAATCCACCTAACCTGCACATCTTTGGACACTGTGGGGTAATTTAGCACGGCCAATCCACCTAACCTGCACATCTTTGGACACTAAGGGGCAATTTAGCACAGCCAATCCACCTAACCTGTACATCTTTGGACACTATGGGACAATTTAGCACGGCCAATCCACCTAACCTGCACATCTTTGGACACTATGGGACAATTTAGCACGGCCAATCCACCTAACCTGCACATCGTTGGACACTATGGGGCAATTTAGCACGGCCAATCCACCTAATCTGCACATTTTTGGACACTATGGGGCAATTTAGCACGGCCAATCCACCTAACCTGCACATCTTTGGACACTATGGGGCAATTTAGCATGGCCAATCCATCTAATCTGCACATTTTTGGACACTAAGGGGCAATTTAGCAGAGCCAATCCACCTAACCTGTACATCTTTGGACACTATGGGGCAATTTAGCACAGCCAATCCACCTAACCTGCACATCTTTGGACACTATGGGGCAATTTAGCACGGCCAATCCACCTAACCTGCACATCTTTGGACACTATGGGGCAATTTAGCACGGCCAATCCACCTAACCTGCACATCTTTGACACTATGGGGCAATTTAGCACGGCCAATCCACCTAACCTGCACATTTTTGGACACTATGGGGCAATTTAGCACGGCCAATCCACCTAACCTGCACATCTTTGGACACTATGGGGCAATTTAGCACGGCCAATCCACCTAACCTGCACATCTTTGGACACTATGGGGCAATTTAGCACGGCCAATCCACCTAACCTGCACATCTTTGGACACTATGGGGCAATTTAGCATGGCCAATCCATCTAACCTGCACATCTTTGGACACTAAGGGGCAATTTAGCACAGCCAATCCACCTAACCTGTACATCTTTGGACACTATGGGACAATTTAGCACGGCCAATCCACCTAACCTGCACATCTTTGGACACTATGGGGCAATTTAGCACGGCCAATCCACCTAACCTGTACATCTTTGGACACTATGGGGCAATTTAGCACGGCCAATCCACCTAACCTGCACATCTTTGGACACTATGGGGCAATTTAGCATGGCCAATCCATCTAACCTGCACATCTTTGGACACTATGGGGCAATTTAGCATGGCCAATCCATCTAACCTGCACATCTTTGGACACTAAGGGGCAACTTAGCACAGCCAATCCACCTAACCTGTACATCTTTGGACACTATGGGGCAATTTAGCATGGCCAATCCACCTAACCTGCACATCTTTGGACACTATGGGGCAATTTAGCATGGCCAATCCATCTAACCTGCACATCTTTGGACACTAAGGGGCAACTTAGCACAGCCAATCCACCTAACCTGTACATCTTTGGACACTATGGGGCAATTTAGCATGGCCAATCCACCTAACCTGCACAACTTTGGACACTAAGGGGCAATTTTAGCACGGCCAATCCACCTAACCTGCACATCTTTGGACACTAAGGGGAAATTTAGCACGGCCAATCCACCTAACCTGCACATTTTTGGACACTATGGGGCAATTTAGCACGGCCAATCCACCTAACCTGCACATCTTTGGACACTATGGGGCAATTTAGCATGGCCAATCCACCTAACCTGTACATCTTTGGACACTATGGGGCAATTTAGCATGGCCAATCCACCTAACCTGCACATCTTTGGACACTATGGGGCAATTTAGCATGGCCAATCCACCTAACCTGCACATCTTTGGACACTATGGGGCAATTTAGCACGGCCAATCCACCTAACCTGCGCATCTTTGGACACTATGGGGCAATTTAGCATGGCCAATCCACCTAACCTGCACATCTTTGGACACTATGGGGCAATTTAGCACGGCCAATCCACCTAACCTGCACATCTTTGGACACTATGGGGCAATTTAGCATGGCCAATCCACCTAACCTGCACATCTTTGGACACTATGGGGCAATTTAGCATGGCCAATCCATCTAACCTGCACATCTTTGGACACTAAGGGGCAATTTAGCACAGCCAATCCACCTAACCTGTACATTTTTGGACACTATGGGGCAATTTAGCACGGCCAATCCACCTAACCTGCACATCTTTGGACACTAAGGGGAAATTTAGTACGGCCAATCCACCTAACCTGAACATCTTTGGACACTATGGGGCAATTTAGCACGGCCAATCCACCTAACCTGCACATCTTTGGACACTATGGGGCAATTTAGCATGGCCAATCCACCTAACCTGCACATCTTTGGACACTATGGGGCAATTTAGCATGGCCAATCCACCTAACCTGCACATCTTTGGACACTATGGGGCAATTTAGCATGGCCAATCCACCTAACCTGCACATCTTTGGACACTATGGGGCAATTTAGCACGGCCAATCCACCTAACCTGCCATCTTTGGACACTATGGGGCAATTTAGCATGGCCAATCCACCTAACCTGCACATCTTTGGACACTATGGGGCAATTTAGCACGGCCAATCCACCTAACCTGCACATCTTTGGACACTATGGGGCAATTTAGCATGGCCAATCCACCTAACCTGCACATCTTTGGACACTATGGGGCAATTTAGCATGGCCAATCCATCTAACCTGCACATCTTTGGACACTAAGGGGCAATTTAGCACGGCCAATCCACCTAACCTGCACATCTTTGGACACTATGGGGCAATTTAGCATGGCCAATCCATCTAACCTGCACATTTTAGGACACTAAGGGGCAACTTAGCACAGCCAATCCACCTAACCTGTACATCTTTGGACACTATGGGGCAATTTAGCACGGCCAATCCACCTAACCTGCACATCTTTGGACACTATGGGGCAATTTAGCACGGCCAATCCACCTAACCTGCACATCTTTGGACACTATGGGGCAATTTAGCACAGCCAATCCACCTAACCTGCACATCTTTGGACACTAAGGGGCAATTTAGCATGGCCAATCCATCTAACCTGCACATCTTTGGACACTAAGGGGCAATTTAGCACAGCCAATCCACCTAACCTGCACATCTTTGGACACTATGGGGCAATTTAGCACGGCCAATCCACCTAACCTGCGCATCTTTGGACACTATGGGGCAATTTAGCACGGCCAATCCACCTAACCTGCACATCTTTGAACACTATGGGGCAATTTAGCACGGCCAATCCACCTAACCTGCACATCTTTGGACACTATGGGGCAATTTAGCATGGCCAATCCACCTAACCTGCACATCTTTGGACACTATGGGGCAATTTAGCATGGCCAATCCACCTAACCTGCACATCTTTGGACACTATGGGGCAATTTAGCATGGCCAATCCACCTAACCTGCACATCTTTGGACACTATGGGGCAATTTAGCACGGCCAATCCACCTAACCTGCACATCTTTGGACACTATGGGGCAATTTAGCACGGCCAATCCACCTAACCTGCGCATCTTTGGACACTATGGGGCAATTTAGCATGGCCAATCCACCTAACCTGCACATCTTTGGACACTATGGGGCAATTTAGCACGGCCAATCCACCTAACCTGCACATCTTTGGACACTATGGGGCAATTTAGCATGGCCAATCCACCTAACCTGCACATCTTTGGACACTAAGGGACAATTTAGCACGGCCAATCCACCTAACCTGTACAACTTTGGACACTAAGGGGCAATTTTAGCACACCCAATCCACCTAACCTGCACATCTTTGGACACTAAGGGGAAATTTAGCACGGCCAATCCACCTAACCTGCACATTTTTGGACACTATGGGGCAATTTAGCACGGCCAATCCACCTAACCTGCACATCTTTGGACACTACGGGGCAATTTAGCATGGCCAATCCACCTAACCTGCACATCTTTGGACACTATGGGGCAATTTAGCACGGCCAATCCACCTAACCTGCACATCTTTGGACACTATGGGGCAATTTAGCATGGCCAATCCACCTAACCTGCACATCTTTGGACACTATGGGGCAATTTAGCATGGCCAATCCATCTAACCTGCACATCTTTGGACACTAAGGGGCAACTTAGCACAGCCAATCCACCTAACCTGTACATCTTTGGACACTATGGGGCAATTTAGCACGGCCAATCCACCTAACCTGCACATCTTTGGACACTATGGGGCAATTTAGCACGGCCAATCCACCTAACCTGCACATCTTTGGACACTATGGGGCAATTTAGCACGGCCAATCCACCTAACCTGCACATCTTTGGACACTAAGGGGCAATTTAGCATGGCCAATCCATCTAACCTGCACATCTTTGGACACTAAGGGGCAATTTAGCACAGCCAATCCACCTAACCTGCACATCTTTGGACACTATGGGGCAATTTAGCACGGCCAATCCACCTAATGTGCACATTTTTGGACACTATGGGGCAATTTAGCACGGCCAATCCACCTAACCTGCACATCTTTGGACACTATGGGGCAATTTAGCACGGCCAATCCACCTAACCTGCACATCTTTGGACACTATGGGGCAATTTAGCACGGCCAATCCACCTAATCTGCACATTTGTGGACACTATGGGGCAATTTAGCACGGCCAATCCACCTAACCTGAACATCTTTGGACACTATGGGGCAATTTAGCACGGCCAATCCACCTAACTTGCACATCTTTGGACACTATGGGGCAATTTAGCACGGCCAATCCACCTAACTTGCACATCTTTGGACACTATGGGGCAATTTAGCATGGCCAATCCACCTAATCTGCACATTTTTGGACACTATGGGGCAATTTAGCACGGCCAATCCACCTAACCTGCACATCTTTGGACACTAAGATTATGATTCAATGGGCTGAATGTCAATCCAAGATAACCTGCACATCTTTACACTGCAGTGGGAGGGGCAGGATCCAGTTGCGTTGGTCCATGCGGGTGCCAATAACATAGGTGGCTAAGAAAGAGGTTCTGCTGAGGGGGTGCGAGCAGCTAAGGGCAAAAATACATAAGCAGAACCAAAAAGGGTGATGACCTCTGGAACACCACCTGAGCCGCAAGCAAATCGGCACAGAGTAAATAAGATCAGAGTCGACTGCGCGGGTTAAAGGTGGGTGTGGGAGAAATGGGTTTCGTCATTCACAGCAAAATGGAATAACTGATAGCATTAATAGAAATAAATGAATAGGATGTCAGTACAGAGACGTGGGAGGGAAGGGACCGTGGCTGGGACCTGAATATTGAAGGGTATTTGACATTATGGAAGGACAGCGAAGAAAGGAGGTGGGGTAGCGCTGTTAATAAAGGATGAGGTCAGTATAGTCATGAGAAATGATTTTGGTTCAGAGGATCAAAATGTAGAATCGGATTGGGTGAAGATAACAAACAGCAAAGGATGGCCCAGTCACTGGTGGGAATAGTTTAATCCCCCCTATCCCCCCCCCCCCCCCACCCCGCAAACAATAATGACGGCTTGCAAGACAGGTACTGCAATAATTGCGGGCAATTATAATTTTCCTATAGATTGGACAAATCAAATAAGCAAATGTGGCTCAGAGGGCGAGTCCATGAAGTGCATTCAGGGATAGGTCATTTTAGACCTGATAATGTGTAAATGCGGCACAGTAGCACAGTGGTTAGCACCCGTTGCTTCACAGCGCCAGGGTCCCAGGTTCGATTCCCCGCTGGGTCACTGTCTGTGCGGAGTCTGCACGTTCTCCCCGTGTCTGCGTGGGTTTCCTCCGGGTGCTCCGGTTTCCTCCCACAAGTCCCCGAAAGACGTGCTGGTTAGGTGAATTGGACATTCTGAATTCTCCCTCTGTGTACCCGAACAGGCGCCGGAATGTGGGGACTAGGGGCTTTTCACTTCATTGCAGTGCAAGCCTACTTGTGACAATAAAGTATATTGTATTATATTTTATTATTATAAAGAGACAGGTTTAATTTATAACCCATGGGAAAAGGATCCTCTAGGCAAGAGTGATCACACCATGATGGACCTTCACATTCAACTTGAGGGTGAGAAATTAGGGCCTGGATCCGGTGTCTTAAACTTAACTGGCAAGGATATGAAGACAGAGTTGGCTAAAGTGGACTAGGTAAATAGATTAAATGGTAAGACAGGAGTGGCAGACATTGAAGAAGATATTTCATAACCCATAAATCTCAACAAAGATATATTCTATTGAGAAAGAGACCCCACAAGAAAGGTACAGGATTGATGTCAAACGAAGGAAGTTAAGGATAGTATCAAATTGGGTGAAAATACATTAAGTGTTCCAAAGGTTAATAATAGGCCAGAGGATTGGGAAAACCCTGTAAACCAGGAAAGGGTGATTAAGATATTTATAAAGTGGGAGAAATTGGGTGAAGAGAGAAAGCAAGTAATAACTATCAAACCATTTAATGACTCGATTCCACCGCACTATGGGGCAGCGAGATCCACACATTCACCACTGTCCGCGAGAAGTAGTTCCTCCTCATCTCAGTTCTAAATCTACCTCCTCTCAACCTATATCCGTGACCTCTCGTTCTAGGTTGCCCCGCAAGGGGGAATATTTGGTCTACGTTTACTTTATCAATCTCTCTTAGTATTTTATGCACCTCGATCAGATCCCCTCTCATCCCTCTAAACTTCAGCGAGTATAAACCCAAATTATTCAATCTCTCCCCTGATATCCCATCCGGCTCTGCCCTCGGACAGCTTCATTACCCTGGGCCGCCCTGATCTCTCCTGTTGGAGTGAAGGGCAGAATCTTTCCCACCCCGCAGAGGCCAACTGAGGGAAGGGCCGGAGGATAAACCTGAGCGTCGAGGCGGAGGCCCGACTCATTCCCACCTCCGGGAGATCTTTGCAGAAGAGACTCAAACAAATACAGCGGCCGCCCGCATGGCCGGCAGACAATTTAAATATTCCAGTGATAAAAGCAGAAAATGTTGGAAACACTCAGCAGGTCAGGAAACGTCTGTGGAGGGAGAAACAGAGATAACGTTTCAGTTCCTTGACCTTTCAACAGTTCCCTGTTTCTCTCTCAGATGTCGACCGATCTGCCAAATATTCCCTGCTTAGTTTTCAGCCTCCATTGTATTTTATTTTGGAATAAAGAACAAAGTATAGTGCAGCACAGGAACAGGCCCTTCAGCCCTCCAAGCCTGTGCTGACCATGTGCCCGTATAACATTTCAGAGCTCCCATATCAGATCCCCATATCAGAGACATCCATAGCAAAGGCCCCCAGCACGGTAGCATTGTGGTTAGCACAATTGCTTCACAGCTCCAGGGTCCCAGGTTCGATTCCCGGCTTGGGTCACTGTCTATGCGGAGTCTCCACATCCTCCCCGTGTGTGCCTGGATTTCCTCCGGGTGCTCCGGTTCCCTCCCACAGTCCAAAGATGTGCAGGTTAGGTGGATTGGCCGTGATAAATTGTCTTTAGTGTCCCAAAATTGCCCTTAGTGTTGGGTGGGATTACTGGGTTACAGGGTGCAGGCGTTGACATCGGGTAGGGTGCTCTCTCCAAGAGCCGGTGCAGACTCGATGGGCCGAGTGGCCTCCTTCTGCACTGTAAATTCTATAATTCTATAACCTAAAAACTTTTACATTTCTGGGATCCGTATCCCTCTATTCCCATCGTAAAAAACTTCCCTCCCACATCTCCTCTAAACTTTGTTCCTTGCACCTTAAACCTATGCCCCCTAGTAATTGACTCTTGCACTCTGGGAAAAGGCTTCTGACGATCCGCTCTGTCTATGCCCCTCATAATTTTGTGGACCTCTATCAGGTCGCCCCTCAACCTCCGTCGTTCCAGTGAGAACAAACCGAGTTTATCCAACCTCTCCTCACAGCTAATGCCTGGGGTTTGCCTCCAGAATTTGGAGACAAAGGTCGCCAGCAACCCTGGACCCCAGATCAACAGAGTATCAGTGTCATCGAGGAGGTCCATCTCCCATCCTCGGAGTGTTCCTGGAGATCCATCTTCTTTCTTCAGGAGGTCCATCTTCTACCCCAATGGGAAACACTCCCCATCCCTACCCCTGCCACGGAACTTCATCTCAGATAAGATAAGTCTGCACTTTAATATTGGACTATGAATATTATCGTTTCATTAAATAAGGGATTAAGTACTGGAATTAAATTTTGCTTTTATAAGGAATTAAGTAGTTGAAGGAATTTAAATGTATTGAATAGGTTTTTATCAGTGAGAGTGTCTTTTTTAAAAATAAAGTCTGCAGTGGACACTCATGCTCAGAAGGGGCTGAGTTGATATGGATGGGACATAGGGAGTGTGAAGGAGGGGTGAGGCCTTTCACACAGCCCACCTCAGCACCTGGAAGGCCCTTGTGCCTCCGAACTCTACCTGGGAGGGGATGACAGGCCCATCTCCAGACAACATCCCACGGTCTGAAAATTAGAACAGACTCCTCAACGACTCTCCCTCGGACTGATCTGTTCCCTGTAAGATGTATTCACGATGTCCTATGCTGCTCTTGCTCATCTATTTGCTTTGTTTGGCCAATGTCCTGCACTGTAACCAATCACTATTTCTCGATGTATCATTTGTCAATGTTCTGTTGATTATCCTTTTTGTCTACTATGTACGTACTGTGCATGTTCCCTTGGCCGCAGAAAATTACTTTTCACTGTACTTCAGTACATGTGACAATAAGTCAATCAATCCGTTCCCGATTCAAGAGCGAGAATCCAGAGCATGGAGCTGAAGCCATGTGGAGGGGGGGCATAAACGTAAGACCATCACTAATAAGGAACTTAGGAGTTCCTTCGAGAAGTGTTTAGAGAGTCTGATCATGAAGGACATCACGTCCATACTCCCGGAAAGCCTTGACCCACTTCAATTCGCATACCATCGCAACAGGTCCACATCAGATGTCATTTCCCTGGCCCTACACTCATCCCTAGAGCATCTCGAAACCTATTTATTGACTACAGCTCTGCCTTCAACACCATAATCCCAGCCAAGCTCATATCAAAGCTCCAAAACCTTGGACTTGGCTCTCCACTCTGCAACTGGATCCTTGATTTTCTGACCAACAGACCACAATCAGTAAGAATGAACAACAACACCTCCTCCACAATAGTCCTCAATACCGGGGCCCCGCAAGGCTGCATACTTAGCCCCCTACTCTACTCCCTGTACACACACAACTGCGTGGCAAAACTTGGTTCCAACTCCATCTACAAATTTGCTGACGATACGACCATAGTGGGCCGGATCTCGAATAACGACGAGTCAGAATACAGGAGGGAGATAGAGAACCTAGTGGAGTGGTGTAACGACAACAATCTCTCCCTCAATGCCAGCAAAACTAAAGAGCTGGTCATTGACTTCAGGAAGCAAAGTACTGTACACACCCCTGTCAGCATCAACGGGGCCGAGGTGGAGATGGTTAGCAGTTTCAAATTCCTAGGGGTGCACATCACCAAAAATCTGTCCTGGTCCACTCACGTCGACGCTATCACCAAGAAAGCACAACAGCACCTATATTTCCTCAGGAAACTAAGGAAATTCGGCACGTCCACATTAACCCTTACCAACTTTTACAGATGCACTATAGAGAGCATCCTATCGGGCTGCATCACAGCCTGGTATGGCAACTGCTCGGCCCAGGACCGCAAGAAACTTCAGAAAATACATAATAGGGCAACACAGGCTCCACAATGTAACTACATTAAGCACCGGCATTGGATGAAGCATACAGGGGTGTAGTGTTAACGAGGTCAGCCCATAAGAGGGTCCTTTAGGAGTCAGGTAACAGCGGGGAAGAAGCTGTTTTTGAGACTGTTTGTGTGTGTTTTCAGACTTCTGTATCTCCTGCCCGATGGAAGAAGTTGGAAGAGTGAGTAAGCTGGGTGGGAGGGGCCTTTGATTATGGTGCCCGCTTTCCCCAGGCAGCGGGAGGTGTAGATGGAGTCCATGGATGGGAGACAGGTTCGTGTGATGGACTGGGCGGTGTTCACGACTCTCTGAAGTTCCTTGCGGTCCTGGGCCGAGCAGTTGCCATACCAGGCTGTGATGCAGCCAGATCGTCACTGAATCTGCAGAACGTTCTGATCTAGCAAAGTTTGAATATGGACCGTCAACAATTGCAACCAGGTTTGTGAGCGAAATCCAGACTTTTTAGACATTTTGTGCTTGACCCAATTCAACCCCCTGTGGAATGCGTGGAAGAGGCAGGTTGCTCTGCACAGGCCCAGTAGATTTTGTGAGGAGGGTGTGTGGGTCGGGGGGGGGGGGGGGGGGGGGGGGGGGGTGTCTGTGAGCCATGAATCTCTTCCCTTTGCGACATTGAGAGAGTGGCAATAATCTGCCAGGGTATCTACTTTCCCATCTGCTCCTGGTGGTTTGACTGCCCCCAATAACCTCTGGGCTGTTAAAGCATTAATATCCCGGCCTGGCTTCTCCCGGGAGAGTCGTGGGCTCGGAAAAGAGGAAGAAACAGGCTAGAACAACACAGCTGCGAGAGAGGACATCCGATGGTCTGAAGGTCTGACATCTTCTAAGGTGCCGCTCCGAGGTAATTATCACCGCTTTCCTCTGTGCTGACCACCAAAGGTGGAGCTCGTGGCAGAGTTCAGGCAGCAACAGCTCACTTCACGTAGGCCTCAGTCTCAGGTCATTTTCACTGACTGCACTATCTCTTTCTCTCTCTCTCTCTCTGTTTCTCTCTCTTGCTGTCTCTCCCTGCCTTTCTCTTCCTTTCTTGCTCTCTCTTTCTCTCTCTCTCTCTCTCTTTCTCTTCCTTTCTCTCTCTTTCTCGCTTTCTCTCCCTGCCTTTCTCTCTTTCTCTCCCTCTTTCTCTTCCTTTCTTGCTCTCTCTTTCTCTCTCTCTTCCTTTCACTCTCTTTCTCGCTTTCTCTCCCTGCCTTTCTCTCTTTCTCTCCCTCTTTCTCCTTTCTTTTTCTCTTTCTCTTTCTATTTCTGTCTCTCTTTCTCTGTCTCTCTCTTTCTTTCTCTCCCTCTGCCTCTTTCTTTCTTTCTGTCTCTCTCTTTCACTTCCTCGCTTTCTTTTTCACTTTCTTTCTCTCTGTCTAATGGTTTCTCACTTTCTTTCTCTCTCTTTTATCTTTCTTTCTCCCTTTCTCTCTCCCTCTGTCTCTTCCTCTCTCTGTATCTCTCCCTTTCTCACTTTCTCTGTTTCCCGCACTCTCTTTCTTTCTCTTTCTATCTCTCTTTTTCTTTAACTCTCTGCGTCTCTATTTCTTTCGCTCTTTCTCTCTGTCTCTCTTTCTTTCTCTCTATCTCTTCTTCTCTTTTTTTCTATCTCTCTCTTTCTCTCTCTGTCTCTTTCTCTCTCTCACACACTCTCTATCTCCCTCATTCTCTCTCCCTCTCTCCACTTGGAGCAATTTAAATGAAGGGAGATCCCACCATATTTTACTGGAATCGACTAAGTCCACTTTCTTCTGATTTCTTCTCCACTGTCTTGCCATCTCTAATCCTCCCCGTGTGTGCGTGGGTTTCCTCCGGGTGCTCCGGTTTCCTCCCACAGTCCAAAGATGTGCAGGTTGGGTGGATTGGCCGTGATAAATTGCACTTAGTGTCCAAAATTCTATGATTAACCTAGGACAAAAGTTCGGCACAACATCGTGGGCCGAAGGGCCTGTTCTGTGCTGTATTTCTCTATCTAACCCTAACCCTAACCCTAACCCTAACCCTAATGTTAACCCAGCGACGGTGACAAGTCAGGATGGTGAGTGGCTGGGACAGGAATTTCCAGGTGGTGGGGTTTCCAGGTATCTGCTGCTCTTGTCCTTCTAGACGGTAGAGGTGGTGGGTTTGCCAGGTGCTGCCCAATCCTGTGTTCCTGACGTTGCCAAAGGCGCTATAGAAAGGCGGGTGTCTCTATCAGCTGCAAAGTGGGCATCGCCCATGCTGGGTTCGGACAGGACTCAGCTCGGCAGCGAGAGACAATCAAAGCGGTTTCGACGACACAGGAATTCAGAGACAGGGTGGCTCCCAGCAAAGGCTACACAGCTGCATATTGTATCTGCTGCAGAGCATTAACAGACTGTTACATTCACTTTTAAAGGGCCTTTTACAGCCGGCGTGTTAATGTGTGAAAGGTCAGGCGGGCCACACATGCTGCCCTCATTAGCCAACTTTAACTATCCAGTGAGCCGCTCGCTGGGTAACCAAGGGGGGCACTGGGTGCCAACAACGTGCCAACACTCTGAGCTCAACTCGAGCACTTTGCACCCGACCACCGCGAGACTTGCATCGGCGAGGTTTGTGAGAGGCCGACACAATCACCCGGATTTGAGCGAGTAAGCCTGAGCGTGGAGGCCGAGGGCGCAACTAAAATTCAGGCCCCCGAAGAGCTGGGAATGAATTAAAGGCCACGCCGACCATTGACAATGAGGCTCATTCATGTGTGTTTGGCAGTTTTCACAATCAAGCCAGCTGCTCCCGATTCCCTCCCCCCTCGCTGTTGTCGACGGCCTTCTGCAAATCCCGCCCGTCCCACCGTGGGGGGGGGTGGGGTCTCCTTCAGCGAGGCCGGAAGATCCCACCAGTGGGAAGGCCCGCAAGAAAGCCCAGCCTGTGTTGATGAAGCCACGCGGGATGGATTCCCGTTCATTCCCATTGTTGGAAATGGAAATGAATCAAAGAACAAGGTACAATACAGCACAGGGACAGGCCCTTCGGCCCTCCAAGCCTGTACCGGTCATGTTACCAACCTTGGCCAAGACCCTCAGCACTTCCTTGTGCCGTATCCCTCTATACCCATCCTCTCCATGTGTTTGTCAAGATGCCTTTTGAACGCCGTTAATGTATCTGCTTCCACAATCTCCCCTGGCAACGTGTTCCAGGCACTCACCACTCTCTGTGTAAAAAACCTGCCTCGCACATCTCCTCTAAACTTTGCCCCATGGACCTCAAACCTATGCTCCCTGGTGACTGACCCCTCCACCCTGGGAAAGAGTGCCTGCCCATCCACTCTATCCATGCCCCTCATAATCTTGTAGATCTCTATCAGGTCACCCCTCAACCTCTTTGGCATGGGACTCGAAACGTTAGCTCTTTTCTCGCCCTACAGATGCTGCCAGACCTGCTGAGATTTCCCAGCATTTTCATTTTGGTTTCACCCCACAACCTCCGTCTTTCTAATGAAAACAGTCCGAGTCTATTCAGCCTCTCCTCATAGCTAACACCCTCCAGACCAGGCAACATCCTGGTAAACCACCTCTACACCCTCTCCAAAGCCTCCACATCCTTCTGGTAGTGTAGCGACCAGAATTGTGCTCAATATTCCAAGTGCGGCCGTACCAAGGTTCTATACAGCTGCAGCATGACTGGCCAGATTTTATACTCGATGCCCCGTCCAATGAAGGCAAGCATTCCGTCTGCTTTCTTGACCACCTTGTCCAGTTGTGTTGCTGCTTTCAAAGATCTGTGGACCTGCGCGCCCAGATCTCTCTGACTTTTTATATTCCGGAGTTTTGCCATTTACGGTATATTTCCCCTCTGTTAGACCTACCAAAATGCATTACCTCACATTTGTCCGGATTAAACTCCATTTGCCACTTCTCCGCCCAAGTCTCCGACCTACCTACGCCCTGCTGTATCCTCTGACAGTCCTCAGCACTATCTGCCGCTGAATCAGAGATGGAGGTCGCGGATTTATGGCCGCATCGCGCTTAAGCGAGAGCGCAATGAGGCCGTTAGATTGCGGGAGAGGCGAGGAGGTGAGCGGCCATCTTCACTCCCAGGCAATGAGGGGGTGGGGGGGGGAGGGGGTGAGAGCCCGGAAGGTGGGGACCACCCATAACTCCCACTGCCAGTGGAGGCCTCAGGCCACAGGGCTGGAGGCTATACTAATGCGGGCGGCACGATAGCACAGTGGTTAGCACTGGTGCTTCACCGCTCCAGGATCCCGGGTCCGATTCCCGGCTTGGGTCACTGTCTGTGCGGAGTCTGCACGTTCTCCCCCGTGTCTGCGTGGGTTTCCTCCGGGTGCTCCGGTTTCCTCCCACAAGTCCCGAAAGACGTGCAGGTTAGGTGGATTGGACATTCTGAATTCTCCCTCCCCTCCGAGCAGGTGCCGGAATGTGGCGACTAGGGGCTTTTCACAGTAACTTCACTGCAGTGTTAATGTAGGCCTACTTAGAACATAGAACAGTACAGCACAGAACAGGCCCTTCGGCCCTCGATGTTGTGCCGAGCAATGATCACCCTACTTAATCCCACGTATCCACCCTATACCCGTAACCCAACAACCCCCCCCCCTAACCTTACTCTTTAGGACACTATGGACAATTTATCATGGCCAATCCACCTAACCCGCACATCTTTGGACTGTGGGAGGAAACCGGAGCACCCGGAGGAAACCCACGCACACACGGGGAGGACGTGCAGACTCCGCACAGACAGTGACCCAAGCCGGGAATCGAACCTGGGACCCTGGAGCTGTGAAGCATTTATGCTAACCACCATGCTACCGTGAGGCCCCCTGTGGCACTAATAACGATTATTATTATTATTATTATTAGGAATTGGCAATGGTAGTTAAGTGAGGGTCCCGGAGTGGGAGGCAGCGCTGGTCTTTCACCCTCTCTAATTCCTCACAGATGTTACACGGGATGGATGATATCGTGGTCCCCGCGGAGGCTGTTCTCGAGGTCCTGCTGGCCCGCCAGGCGACCAGACGCTGGGGGAAGCAGCACCGTCGGCAGTGGCTCGAGGAGGTGGTCCATGCGCAGAGCCCCACCCCACACCCTGAGGACCCGGACCCCCGTCCGGCCACGGAGGGACCCAGAGGAGGAGGCCCCCGGCGGCCCAGGGGGTTTACAGGTTTCGCTGGTCTTTCGAACAGTCGATGCCAGTGTGTGCGCAGGAGGCTCAAAAGCGGGCAGTGCGGCACCTGTACCATGTCCTCGGGGACTTGGCATCACTTGGCGGGGGATGATACCCGCTTCTGATGGCCAACAAGCTCGACGCAGCTCTGAACCTCTGCCCCTCAGGATCATACCGGGGCTCGAGGAGGAACTTGTGCGGCATCTCACACGCGACAGCCGAGAAATATCAGTGAGGCCCTGTTTGCCCAGGCAGTGAACTATATAAACTTTGACCTGGACCAGGTCCAACAAGATGACCGGGCAGAAGGATAATAAGAACATAAGAACTAGGAGCAGGAGTAGGCCATCTGGCCCCTCGAGCCTGCTCCGCCATTCAATTAGATCATGGCTGATCTTTTGTGGAGTCAGCTCCACTTTCCGGCCCGAACACCATAACCCTTAATCCCTTTATTCTTCAAAAAACTATCTATCTTTACCTTAAAAACATGTAATGAAGGAGCCTCAACTGCTTCACTGGGCAAGGAATTCCATAGATTCACAACCCTTTGGGTGAAGAAGTTCCTCCTAAACTCAGTCCTAAATCTACTTCCCCTTATTTTGAGGCTATGTCCCCTAGTTCTGCTGTCACCCGCCAGTGGAAACAACCTGTCCACATCTATCCTATCTATTCCCTTCATAATTTTAAATGTTTCTATAAGATCCCCCCTCATCCTTCTAAATTCCAACAAGTACAGTCCCAGTCTACTCAACCTCTCCTCATAATCCAACCCCTTCAGCTCTGGGATTAACCTAGTGAATCTCCTCTGCACACCCTCCAGCGCCAGTACGTCCTTTCTCAAGTGAGGAGACCAAAACTGAACACAATACTCCAGGTGTGGCCTCACTAACACCTTATACAATTGCAACATAACCTCCCTAGTCTTAAAACTCCATCCCTCTAGCAATGAAGGACAAAATTCCATTTGCCTTCTTAATCACCTGTTGCACCTGTAAACCAACCTTCTGTGACTCATGCACTAGCACACCCAGGTCTCTCTGCACAGCGGCATGCTTTAATATTTTATCCGGAATCGCTGGGATGCCCCAGGTCCAGAGGGTAAGGGATGGCACGCATGTCGCCTTGCGCCCACCGGACCGTCAAGGAGTGCCCAAGATCCACAGGAAGGGTCCCACTCACTGAACATCCAGCTGGTGTGTGACCATCACATGAGGATCATGCGGCGTATGTGCCCGCTTCCCAGGGAGTTGGTACACGGCAGCTACATCCCGGGGCAGTCGGAGATCCCCAACATCTTCGAGGGACACCCCAGGATGGCCGGTTGGCTCTTGGGGAAAAGAGGTACCCGCTCAGGGCCTGGCTAATGACGCCGGTACCAAGGACGGAGACCGATGTGGAGACCCGACAGAACGAGGCCCATGCGGCCGGCCGGGCTGTCATTGAGCGGGCGCAACGGACTCCTCAAGATGCGGCTCCCGAGGCTGGAGTACAGGCAGCATCGGCGAGGGTCCGGCAGGGCCAGAGAGGCCCTCATCCTCCCCCCGCTTCACGTAGGAAGCGGCCTTGTCTGTCTCGCCACCCCGCTCCCCTGAAAGGGCACCCTCCCTAAGGCCCATTCACCCGGCCTATCCCCGTAACCCCACCTAACCTGCCCATCTTCGGACTGTGGGAGGAAACCGGAGCACCCGGAGGAAACCCACTCACACGCGGGGAGGACGAGCAAACGCCACACAGTCACTCAAGCCGGGAATTGAACCCGGGTCCCTGGAGCTGTGACGCACCAGTGCTAACCACTGTGCCGCCCAAAAAGGCGTGGCCAGACGTTTGAAATGGGACAAGAGGGTGAAAAGGCAAATTGAGACTTGGGAGGAATATCTGGGCGAGTTTCCTCAATAATGGCAGCGTACATTCCAACGCCAGGGGCTGGATTCTGCGCACCCTGACTCCGAAATCCCGTTCGGGGACGGGGCGGAAAACCCGTTTTGGCGCCGAAATCTGGAGCGGTAGCGGTTCTTCGATTCTCCGCCCCCCCCGCGCAGAGTATCCACCGCCTCAGGCCCACCGCGCGATGCTCCGTCCCAGGACGGCCGAATGCCTGACGGCGTGGGAATCTCACGGTCCCACCATCCGGGAACCCCGCCAGGCGGCTGTGGACTCAGTCGCCGGCCGCCACAGTTGCGGCTGGGCCGGTCGGCGGGCAGGTGGGGCTTCATTCGGGGCTGCGGGGGGCAATGTGTGCGGGCGGTCCAGGGCGGGTCAGCGGCCGATGCGGGGCACTATTTTGGCGGTCCAGGTCTGGGTCCGCCATGGAGCGCGGCGTAGCCGCTGGAGGCCGCCGCCCTGCGACCTCTGACCCGGAATGGCGGGGCACCATATCGGCAGCTACAGCTGCGAGCTCCACGGCGGCTACCTGCAAAACTGGGAATCTGCGGCCTTTTGACGCGTTTTGACCACTGTTTCCACGTCGGCGTGGGGGACATAGTCCCAAAACCGGAGAATCCAGACCAGGAACTAGGAGCAGGTGAAATGAAAATGAAATGAATGAAAAAACGAAAAAACACTTATTGTCACGAGTAGGCTTCAATGAAGTTACTGTGAAAAGCCCCTAGTCGCCACATTCCGGCGCCTGTCCGGGGAGGCTGGTACGGGAATCGAACCATGCTGCTGGCCTGCTCGGTCTGCTTTAAAAGCCAGCGATTTAGCCCAGTGAGCTAAACCAGCCCCTCGAGGTGTAGGCCACTCGGCCCCTCGAACCCGCGGATCGCTGGGCCCCGATCGCGGGCCAGGGCCCAGCGGTTCTCTGGCCCGCGATGGGCCGAGTGGCCGCCCGTTTTTGGTGGGTCCTTACCGGCGGGACCTGGCGCCACGGTAGGCCTGCGAAGTCCTCGGGGGGGGGGGGGGCGCGGCGGGGGGATCTGGCCCAGGGGAGTGCCCCCACGGTGGCCTGGCCCGCGATGGGGGCCCACCGATCCGCGGGCGGGCCTGTGCCGTGGGGGCGCTCTTTCCCTCCGCGTCGGCCGCTGTCAACGTCCGCCACGGCCGGTGCGGAGAAGAACCCCCCCCCTGCGCTGGGATGACCCCAGCACACGCTGCTGCTCCTGCGCTTGCGCCAACTCACGCCGGCCGGCGGAGGCCCTTCGGCCCCGGCCTAGCCCTGAAGATGCGGAGGATCCCACAACTTCGGGGCGACCTGATGCCGGAGTGGTTCCCCCCACGGGGAGTGACCCGCCCCGCCGTTTGGCGGAGAATCCCACCCCATGTCTCTCACGGGGGAGGGGGGGGGGGGGGACCATCTTTTTGACCTCCGTGCTGGTGAAAAGCGGGAACATGGGAATCTGAGCACAGGCTCCTGAGAAACTGAGCAGGCCGTGGGCCTAAAGGGGGCGACAGGGGGAGTTAGGCCTTGGGCTGGATTTGGGAACGAGGGTGAGGATTTGAAATGAATGCTCAGCACAGCGACGTTGAAAGGTCCTGGTGGTAAGTGGGGCGATGGGGCAGTCTGCAAAATGCCTGAATCAAAAATAAACATCAAAATGTCTCCCCCCCCACCGACCCTTAAGGAGAAACAACTTGTAAAATGCGATTGATGCTTTTCTCCTGTCAGTTCAGCTGTAAACCAAGCGACTCCAGCCCCCGGCTATAAATCACACTCCGATGCAGGCCTGTTACATTCATTAACCCGAGCTCCCAGACAGCTGGCTGACAGTCAGATATATCGCCGAGTGGAAACCCGTCCCTCCTCAGGTTGGTGAAGAAATGTTTCCCCCACTTTCGCTGACTGATGGTGTTCTTCAGAATGGCTGCTGGGGTCAAACCTGTCATCGCCTGGTGAGAACGAGATTTGTGATCTTCCCAGGACTCCCAACGCTGACCTCCACGTTAACTCCACTCCATAACCAACCCCCGTCACCCCTCGCCGCGTTTGCCGGGGTTTGCTGGATGGGCTATTGTGCGTTGGCATCGTGAAACTCCTACAGTGCAGGAGGCGGTCATTCGGCCCATCGTTTTCGTTAGAGAGAAGAAGGTTAAGGGGTGACTCAATAGAGGCATACAAAATGATCAGAGGGTTAGATAGGGTGGACAGCGAGAGCCTTCTCCCGCGGATGGGGGTGGCTAGCCCGAGGGGACATAGCCTTAAATTGAGGGGTATTAGATATAGGACAGAGGCCAGTGGTGGTTTTTTACACAAAGAGTGGTGAGGCCGTGGAATGCCCTACCTGCAACAGTAGTGAACTCGCCAACATTGAGGGCATTTAAAAGTTTATTGGATAAGCATATGGATGATAAGGGCATAGTGTAGGTTAGATGGCCTTTAGATTTTTTCCATGTCGGTGCAACATCGAGGGCCGAAGGGCCTGTACTGCGCTGTATCGTTCTATGTTCTATCAGGACTGCCCCGCCCCACCCTCTGAACGACCGCCCTTGCTGGGCCCAATCTCCCGCCTTATCCCCACGTAACCCCACCTAACCTGGCCATTCTTTATACATCCAACACAAACAGCAACAACTTGCATTTGTATAGCGCCAACTTCCATTTGTGTAGCACCCCCGATGTGGCCAAACAACCCAGGGAGCTTGAAAGATGACTCTGAGGCGGCCGTGGCAGGGTGGATGCTGAGAGGATGTTTCCTCTTGCGGGGGAATCTAGAACGAGGGGGGGGCGCCGTTTGAGGCGAGGGGCGGGGGGGGGGGGGTCTCCCATTTCTACCCTGGCGTTTGGAATTCCCAGCATTGGGAGCTGGGCCGATTAATATATTCAAGGTTGAGTTGGAGATTTGCAATTGATGAGAGCGTTGAGTGGCAGGAAGGACGGGAGGGATCGCAGTCAGGAAAATGGGGCGGGATTTTACGGGCCTGTCACGGCAGGGGGGCAGGGCTGGAAAATGCGGCGAGCCATTCAGAGGTCCTTGGACTTTGGTGGGATTGGATAAACCCGCTGGCGGGACTGGGTTCTGTAAAATCCCCTCCCTGGAGTTGAGACCTCAGTCCGATCGCCCATGATCTTGTTGGACAGCGGACCAGGCTCCGGCCTAACCCTGCTCCTATTCCTTATGGTCTTATGAAAAGGTGACCCGAGCCACACATGGGGACAGGCGACCAAAAGCTTGGCCAGAGGCTTAAAGGAAGAAAGTGAGGGAGGATTGGGGAGCGGTTTAGGCCTTGGAGTTCCGGAGCCTGAGGCCTACACAGTTGACTTCATTGGTGGAGAGTCAACAGGGACACCATATACAAACCTCTACCTAACGGGGGGAAAGAGATATCCGGGTGCTGTACGGAAACCCTGGGAGGGGGGTGAGAAAGGCCAAGGCCGGGATTCTCCGGCCGTTGGGAAGCTATGTTACTGCCGGAGTGGGGTGGCTTTGGTGGGAAATCCCATCGGCAAGCAGCGGGAAGAGAGATTCCAGCCGCCGGGAGACGGCGAGGCGCTGGGAAACACGCGGCCGGGGGGGGGGTCCGGATAATCCCACCCCAAGTCGCACCCCGTGCGACTGTCGGTCCCGAATGTTGCGCAGGATGGGTCCGGCCACATTGCCACAGAATGCTCCAAGTAGTTGGACCGTTGATGCTCCCTCCGGCCCTTGTGCAAACGTCTGCCCAGAAAAAACACCTCTGACCACGAGCCCATCAGGGCAGTGCTCCACACGGAATATCCTGGAGGCCCTTCGGAGAAAGAGGATGTTAGATCTTGTCCGATGGTTCCCTGAGCAGGCAGTCAGAGTCATCCGGCAGAGCCCCTCACCACCAGAACTTCCAAACAAGCACCAAGGCCTAGTGTGGCTGGTGGTGAGGTGGGCCCTCCCCCTCAGATCCTTCATGCCAACCCAGAGTCTCACCCCCCCTTCTTGCCCTACCTTCCTAATCCCGTTTACCAGCCCTTGGCCTGTAGCCTTGAATGTTATGACGGGCCAAGTGCCCATCCAGGAACTTTTTAAAGGATGTGAGGCAACCCGCCTCTCCCACCTTCCCAGGCAGAGCCTTCCTGGTACCTCACCCACTCAATACCCCCGCTGAAACACCCCGTACCCCAGCCCCATCCACTGGCCTCTTTCGCCTCCCTTCCAATGAATCTGTGGCCTCACCGGCTTCAATCCAGGACATCTGTCTGAAGCGTAAGAAGACCGATGACACCCTCCCCCATCAAACATGTTCTGGGTGAGCGCTGTGCCAATGTTAAAATAATGTTAAAATAAGGCCCTATCTGTCCCCGTGGAGCATGCGTCTGTTTTCCAGATCCCTCATGGAGTCGGAGTTATGACAAGGGCTGTGGATATTCACTCATGGCCCTTCAGGGAAGGAAGTCTGCCGGCCTTACCCGGTCTGGCCTACACGTGACTCCAGACCCACAGCCATGTGATTCACCCTTAAATTTAGCCGCATTACGGATGCACCTTTCCTTGCTGGCCATAAACACCTGAGGTGGGACTGGAGACCCTGATCTTACTGAGGCTCCTCTGCTCCCTGCGCCACCAGGCACTCCCCCCAACCCGGCCTCTACCCCCTGCACGGCCAGGCACCCCCCCCAACCCGGCCTCTGCCCCCTGCGCCGCCAGGCACCCACCCCCCCAACCCGGCCTCTACCTCCTGCACCGCCAGGCACCCCCCCAACCAGGCCTCTACCCCCTGCACCGCCAGGCACCCCCCCCCAACCCGGCCTCTACCGCCTGCACCGCCAGGCACCCCACCCCCCAACCCGGCCTCTGCCCACTGCGCTACCAGGCTCCCACACCCCCCACCCCCTCAACCCAGCCTCTGCCCCCTGCACCACCAGGCTCCCACCCCCCCCCCCCCCTCAACCCAGTCTCTGCCCACTCGTTCAAGTCGAGCAATGGGAGCTCTCCCAGCCTGTGTAATCCCGCAGCCCATCCCCAGGCACGGCCACGTCGCTGCTCGTGGGATCTTGCTGTGTACGGAACGGCCAGCCGCGTTTACTGCGCCGCAGCAGTAAGAGAGAGGCTTCGCTGGACATCGAGGTTACAAACCCTCAGAAAGTTAAAATCAGGTCGTCAAACAAACGGGTTTGAAATTTAAACCGGGATCGCAAAATTAAACGGAGGCTTAGGTGAATAAAGTTACGCTCGCGGCTATGGTTATTCCCACTAATAATAATAATAAAGGCTTATTGTCATATTTAGGCTTCAATGAAGTTACTGTGAAAAGCCCCTAGTCGCCACATTCCGGCGCCTGTTCGGGAGGCTGGTACGGGAATTGAACCCGCGCTGCTGGCATTATTCTGCATCACACTGTGCTAAACCAGCCCCTCTAGTCGATAACCATCGAATCATTGAAAGCCTACAGTGCAGAAGGAGGCCATTTGGCCCATCGAGTCTGCACCGAACCTCTGAAAGAACATCCTAACCCAGAACCGCTTCCCCGCCCCGTCCCCGTAACCCAACCTAACCGTTGATCGCTCATGGTGATGGAACACGGCCAATCGGCCTAACCTGCACGTCTGTGAGGGGACCGGAGCACCCGGAGGAAACCCGCGCGGACACGGGGGGGGGGGGGGGGGGGGGAGAACGTGCAGACTCCGCACGGACAGTGACCCGAGGAGAATGGCCCTCACTGTAATCGGATTGACCTTTTCCGTATTCTTAGCAAAGCAGCAGCGGAAACGGAAGGCCCTGTGGATTAGCTGACACAAAACAGCATTTGTGTTGAGGATTAAGGGGCAGAAATATGCTGGGAAGCGTTTGGAGGAGGGGGAGTGTGTGTGGCGGTGGGGGGCGGGGAGCAGGCGGGCAATGAAATGGACACCTAAAGAATGAACACATGTAAAACATACAAACTCTTGCACCATCATTATTCCCCGGTGACTCAAGTCTGGCTTCCTAATGATTCCTGTTGGAATTTCCTCTGGTTGAAACTTCACAGGGCTCACGAGCCATTAGCTCCGGCCCCTTTGCCTTCCCACACTGCAAGGTCCAGGTGACCTCTGACCTGGCTTTGAGGTGACCGGTCGGCCTGTCACAGCTGGACGCCCGGCCCCCACTGTTAGATCCATCAGGCCCCCAGCCTGTTTTCCCGATCACTCGCCAGGCCCCCAACCTAATAATATTCCGATAGGCTGCATGGAAAGTGCGGGAAGATTGCAAACGCTTCGTTAACCCTTTCAGCGCCGGCTACCTCAAGGAGTGGCGTGAAAGGCAAATAGTCCCCACGGCAGAGGCGGGGGCTGCAGCAAGGGGGCCGTTTTTGAACAAAGAAAAGTACAGCACAGGAACAGGCCCTTCGGCCCTCCAAGCCTGTGCTGACCATGCTGCCCGTCTAAACTAAAATCTTCTCCACTTCCGGGGACCGTATCCCTCTATTCCCATCCTAGTCATGTATTTGTCAAGATGCCCCTTAAACGTCACTATCGTCCCTGCTTCCACCACCTCCTCCGGCAGCGAGTTCCAGGCACCCACTACCCTCTGTGTAAAAAACTTGCCTCGTACATCTCCTCTAAACCTTGCCCCTCGCACCTTAAACCTATGCCCCCTAGTAATTGACCCCTCTACTCTGGGGAAAAAGCCTCTGACTATCCACTCTGTCTATGCCCCTCATAATTTTGTAGACCTCTATCAGGCCGCCCCTCAACCTCCATCGTTCCAGTGAGAACAAACCGGGTTTATTCAACCTCTCCTCATAGTTAATGCCCTCCGTGCCAGGCTACATCCTGGGAAATCACTACCGCACCCTCTCTAAAGCTTCCACGTCCTTCTGGTAGTGTGGCGACCAGAATTGAACACTACATTCCAAGTGTGGCCTAACTAAGGTTCTATACAGCTGCAACATGACTTGCCAATTCTTATACTCAATGCCCCGGCCAATGAAGGCAAGCATGCCGTCTGCCTTCTTGACTACCTTCTCCACCTGTGTTGCCCCTTTCAGTGACCTGTGGACCTGTACACCTCGATCTCTCTGACTGTCAATACTCTTGAGGGTTCTACCATTCACTGTATATTCCCTACCTGCGTTAGACCTTCCAAAATGCATTACCTCACATTTGTCCGGATTAAACTCCATCTGCCCCTCAAAGTCGAACACGCTGCCAACATTGATTGTCGAGACTCCCAGGTGGTGAACGGTTACTGAAGTGAGGAGGTCTCAGGGTCATTTGAGCCAAAGGAATTTGGCTATTTTTGAATTCGGGAATCGAGAGAAGAAATTTATGGATCTCCCATTGCCTGCGTCAGGGTTTTTATTCATTTAATCCTTTAACCCCAATGAATAAAAAACAATTTCATGAACACTTGACCTCATAATTCAGCCCTTTGGTCCTCAGAATATCTTAAGGTCGTAAGAAATAGGAGCAGAAATAGGCCATTCAGCCCATCAAACCTGCTCCGTCAGTCAATAAGATCAAAGTTGATCGGATTGCGGTCCTCACTCCCCTCTCCAGCCTGCCTCCCATAATGCTCGATTCCCTTGTCGATCGGAATGCGGTCTAACTCAGCCCTGACTAGATCCAATGGCTCCAGGTTCAGCCTCGCCATTGCCCTGTACAGCTGTATTAAGACTTGCCCATTTTTATTTCTTTAATTCATTTATGGGATATGGGTTAGGCCAGCATTTATTGCCCATCCCGAGTTGCCCTTCAGAAGGTGGTGGTGAGCTGCCTTCTTCAACCGCTGCAGCCCCTGAGGTGTAGGTACACCCACTGTGCTGTTAGGGAGAGAGTTCCAGGATGTTGCCCCAGCGACAGTGAAGGAACGGCCGATATATTTCCCAGTCAGGGTGGTGAGTGACTTGGAGGGGAACCTCCAGGTGGTGGGGTTCCCGGGTATCTGTTGCTCTTGTCCTTCTAGATGGTAGAGGTTGTGGGTTTGGAAGGTGCTGTCTGAGGAGCCTTGGTGAGTTGCTGCAGTGCATCTTGTCGATGGGACACACGGCTGCCACTGTGCGTCGGTGGTGGAGGGAATGAATGTTTGCGGAAGGTGGGGCAATCAACAGGGCTGCTTTGTCCTGGATGGTGTCAAGTTTCTTGGGTGTTGTTGGAGCTGCGCTCATCCAGGCAAGTGGAGAGTGTTCCATCGCATTCCTGCCTTGTGTCCTGTAGACCGGGCTCCCAGCATCAAATGGCTTCCCCAGGGAATCTCCACCTGGACCGGGATGCCACCCGGGAGGGGGGAGGGGGGGGGGTAGGGTCTCCCAGGCCATTGGGTGCCCCTGGGTGGTCATGGACAGGGCAGGGTGGCACCCTGGCCCTCCCCTTGGAAGGTGGGCACCTAGGCACTGGTGGCACTGCGAGGCCGGCCGGAGAACTGCCAGGGTGGCACTGCCAAGGGTCAGTGCCTGGAGGAGCCATGCTCATGAAAGGAGGGTGGGGGAGGGGGGTGGGGGTATGAAGAGTGGGGGAGGGGGGGAGGCTCCAGTGTGGGAAGAAAGGGGCCTTTTGGAGGTTAGGGGGTGAAAGGTGGGGGTCCTGGAAGGGGGCGGGGGCAAAAGTGGGCATGGGAAGGCCTGAAAAATGGGGCCCTTTGTGTCAACAAAGTGGGGTGTCATCGCTGGGAGGGGGGGTGAGGCAGTGCCCATGTGTGTGTGGGGGGGGGGGGGGGAAGGGGGGGTGACTGCCCTTGGGTGGAGGGGCCCACAAGCCCTCTTAGAGATCCGGGCACCCTTTCAAAATGGTGGCCCGATCTCCGAGGAGTCGCTCGAGCCGGCGGGTCCAGCTCCGCAGTGACGGAAATAAATCTGGGCCCGATCGAACCAAATGGGAACAGAGCCCTCGCAGCGCCGAGAAACGTCACGCCATCTAACGCCCACCAGGGGCCTCGGTGGGGAACGCACGCCCAAGGCCGCACTCAACCCGCGTGACCCCTGAACCCACCCCCCAGGCCCAGCTCACCATAAGGGGGTTCATGGCCCCTCCACCCGCACCCGGGCAGTGCACCCCCACCGGCCCGATCACCATCACGCGCACATTGCCAGCCGGCAGTGCCACTCTGCCCAAAGGGCATACACCCTGGGGCCTCCAAAACCCCTGGGAGACCCCCACGAGTGTCGTTCCTTCTGGTCCCCGCTGCGTTACCTCGGGGGACTGCCCATTAAAGTGAGACTAGCTGGCTCGCTCTAATATGCAGATTTGCCCCAAAAATGATGCCGCCCACAATGGGCTGGTTTCCCATTGGGAGGTCCCGCCAGATCGCGCTGGATCTCAGAGCCGGGTAGATCCCGGGAACGGGGACCCCGGCATTAACCAGCCACGTTGCGCCGCGGTGAGCTGCTTTTGGGGCACAGCGTGGGCCGGTGGTTCGCGTCCTCAGAAAAGTGTGGGCTTGGCTGGAGAGAAACTGCCCAGGGCCTGAGGAAGTGACTGAGTGTGGGGCAGGCGGAGAATTCCCGAACAGAGCTGGCCGGAGGGAAACTGCCCAGGGCCTGAGGAAGTGACTGAGTGTGGGGCAGGCGGAGAATTCCCGAACAGAGCTGGCCGGAGGGAAACTGCCCGGGGCCTGAGGAAGTGACTGAGTGTGGGGCAGGCGGAGAATTCCCGAACAGAGCTGGCCGGAAACTCCCAGCAAAACCCGCCACAAATTACGCTTTTCTGTTAGATCGCGCCCTCCATTTCTCACGCTCTTGCCGTGCCCGCATGCTAACCTTTCGTGATTCAGATACAAGGGGGCTGGATTCTGTGTGCCGCAGCCGAAATCGGGGCCGGCGCGGGGGGCGGAGAATCCACTTTCACTCCGAAATTGGGCCCCGGCGCCGGTCCTCCGATTCTCCGGCACCCGAAATCAGCGTGACCGGGGAGAACGCCGCACGGCTGGGGGCCCCATTGCCAGAGGCCCGTCCAGCGATCCTCCGCTCCCGACCGGCCGAGTTCCCGACGGCGTGGAACTAACCTCGTATTGCCGGTCGGGATGCTGGCGTGGCCGCTGCGGACTCAGTCTGCGGCCGTCCTGGTCGGGGGCGGACGGATCGGATACCGGGGGTGGGGGTGGGGGGTGGGAGGGGCCTTATAGGCAGCCCGGGTTAGATCCGCGGGGTTAGATGCTCGGGCGCGCGGCCGGTCGGGGGGGGGGTGGGGGGGGGGCGTGTTCCTTTCTCGGTCTGGCTCCGCCATGGAGCTCGGCGCAGCCGCTGGAGGCAGCCGCCCTGCGCATGGGCGAGCGGGGGGGGGGCCGTATCCGCAGCTGAAGCTGTGAGATTTATTCCGGGTCCCTGCCCCCCACCCCCCCCCCCCCCTCCTTGGGTGAGAATTCAGAATGTCCAACAGCACGTCCTTCGGGATTTGTGGGAAGAAACCGGAGCGCCCGGAGGAAACCCACGCAGACACGGGGAGAGCGTGCAGACTCCGCACAGACAGTGACCCAGCGGGGAATCGAACCCAGGGCCCTGGCGCTGCGAAGCAACAGTGCTAACCACTGTGCTGCTGCCGTGGCGACCTCCCTTGCTGGGATGTGGGTGCTCAGAGCTCATAGAGTCCTTAGAGTTGTCCAACATGGAAAGGGACCCTTCGGCCCATCGTAGTGTGCTGGATACAATGTAACCAGAGATTTACATAACTGCAGCGTAACTTTCAATATAACTGTAGCAATCGCGGAGCCCTTGAAATGGAGGCGAACGTTCCATTCAGCTGGTTAATTTTTCTGCTAGTTTTTTCCGAATTTTGCACTTGGTTTCCAAAATCGCTCCTCTCCTTTCAGTTTCCCAACCGGTTAGAAAATGCACTGACCCACCTTTCCCGGGCTCCTCCTGACTCAGACACGGCAATGGTGGTTGTTAGGATCAGTCCTCCTCATTGTACAGTTAGCCGTCCAGGTTTAATACTCCCTTATGGCTCCCAAGCGCAGCTCTAAGATGGGGAGTGATCTCCGGTGTCCTGGCCAACATTCACCCCTCCGCCCAAACCCTGGGGCCGGAATTCTCTGGCAGTTGGGATTCTCTTCCAACGGTGTTCCCCAGCAGCGTCAACCGGAGGGAAGAAAGAATCCCATCACCAGCAAACACCACGCCGCCGAGGAACACGCGACAGGGCGACCGGGAATCCCGCCCCACGCAAACTGATCACCTGGTCGTTGGCGAATTGCTGCTGGCGGGATCTTGCTGTGCACATATCGTGACTGTGCTTCAAAGGTATTTGATTGGATGCAGAAAGAGAGAGAGTGTGAGAGTGGGAGAATGAAGGAGAGAGAGGGAGTGAGAGAATGAGGGAGAGAGTATGTGAGAGAGAGCGAGAGAGAGTGAGTGAGTGAGTGAGAGAAAGAGAGAGAGTGAGGGGGAGTGAGAGAATGAAGGAGAGAGTGAGAGAATGAGAGGAGAGAGTGAGTGAGAATGAGAGAGAGAGTCAGAGAATGAAGGAGAGAGAGTGAGAGAATGAAGGAGAGAGAGTGAGAGAATGAGGGAGAGAGTGAGTGAGAATGAGAGAGAGAGTGAGAGAATGAAGGAGAGAGAGTGAGAGAATGAGAGGGAGAGTGAGAGAATGAAGGAGAGAGAGAGTGAGAGAATGAAGGAGAGAGAGAGTGAGAGAATGAAGAGAGACTGAGAGAATGAAGGAGAGAGAGAGTGAGAGAATGAAGGAGAGAGAGAGTGAGAGAATGAGAGAGAGCGTGAGAGAATGAAGGAGAGAGAGAGTGAGAGAATGAAGGAGAGATAGAGTGAGAGAATGAGAGAGAGTGAGAGAATGAAGGAGAGAGAGAGTGAGAGAATGAGAGAGAGAGTGAGAGAATGAAGGAGAAAGAGAGTGAGAGAATGAGGGAGAGAGTGAGTGAGAATGAGAGAGAGAGTGAGAGAATGAGAGAGAGAGTGAGAGAATGAGGGAGAGAGTGAGAGAATGAGGGAGAGAGTTGTCATGTTAGGTACACTGGTCTAACACTGGCTGCAACTGGATGCAACTTAGATCAGAAAGATACTCCAGACCTTGAAGTTAGTTCAATCTGATTTATTGAACCAGTAGCACAGTTAGCACAGTTCTCTATGAGTTTGACTCTCTGCTAACTTAAGTGTGGTTACTCTGTCTGACTGAACCAGACTAGCTCTTAGCCACGTGGTGGAGGTATGATACTGTACATACACCCTGACTCACTCTGTAGATGTTCATCAGTGGAAAGAGGCGGAGTGTGAGTGCCTCGTGCCTTTTATAGTCAGACCCCACCCCTGAGTGTCCTGCCTGCTTATTGGTCATGTCCTGTTCTCTGTGTCCATTAGCTGCTTGTCTGTATATCATTATGTGTGTGTCTGTATATCATGACAAGAGTGTGTGAGAGAGAGAGAGAGAGAATGAGAGAAAGTGAGGGGGAGTGAGAGAATGAAGCAGAGAGTGAGAGAATGAGGGAGAGAGTGTGTGAGTGAGAGAGAGAGAGAAAGAGAGAGAATGAGGGAGAGAGTGAGAAAATGAGGGAGTGAGTGTGTGAGTGAGAGAGAGAGAGAATGAGAGAAAGAGAGAGAGTGAGGGTGGAGTGAGAGAATGAGGGAGAGAGTGAGAGAACGAGGGAGAGAGTGTGTGAGTGAGAGAGAGAGAGAGAGAAAGAGAGCGAGGGGGAGTGAGAGAATGAAGCAGAGAGTGAGAGAATGAGGGAGAGAGTGTGTGAGTGAGAGAGAGAGAGAGAAAGAGAGAGAATGAGGGAGAGAGTGAGAAAATGAGGGAGTGAGTGTGTGAGTGAGAGAAAGAGAGAATGAGAGAAAGAGAGAGAGTGAGGGGGAGTGAGAAAATGAGGGAGAGAGTGAGAGAATGAGAGAATGAGGGAGAAAGTGAGAGAGAGAGAGAGAGAAAGAGAGCGAGGGAGAGTGAGAGAATGAGGGGCGAGTGAGAGAATGAGGGAGAGAGTGAGAGAATGAGGGAGAGAGTGTGTGAGTGAGAGAGAGAGAAAGAGAGAGAGCGAGGGGGAGTGAGAGAATGAAAGAGAGAGTGAGAGAGAGAGAGAGAAAGAGAGTGAGGGGGAGTGAGAGAATGAGGGAGAGAGTGTGTGAGTGAGAGAGAGAGAAAGAGAGAGAGTGAGGGGGAGTGAGAAAATGAGGGAGAGAGTGTGTGAGTGAGAGAGAGAGAAAGAGAGAGAGTGAGGGGGAGTGAGAAAATGAGGGAGAGAGTGAGAGAATGAGGGAGGAGAGTGAGAGAATGAGGGAGAGAGTGAGAGAATGAGGGAGAGAGTGAGAGAATGAGGGAGAGAGTGTGTGAGAGAGAAAGAGAGAGAGGACGGTCATGTGGAGGTTCGGAGCTGTGACACTCGGATCAGTTGGGAATGGGACTGTGTTACTAGATGGCTGCTTCCGGGAGAGATGTCAGATTATGGAAATACACAGTTCGGTCTGAATCGTATGGACAAAGTTTGCTTTTAGCCTTTGGCTCCTCCCTGCTCCGTATTCTCCAGGAGGGAGCGAGGGGTTCAGCAAGAACGCTGAGAGGTTGCGAGCGAGGGGCAGGGTGGCACAGATGTACAATGTGTGCGCGCCAACCCTCATCAGCAGCGTGCTTCCCTTCAGCCTCAAATCCATAAATATGTTGCTGTCGAGTGCGAGAAGTACCGGCGCAGAGCCCCGGCTCCAAATAACTTAACCATCTGAAGCCGGCCACTCAGCCGAGAAATCAAAGCCTCGCGTTTCTGCCCAAAGACGTTCAGGTTGTGTGGATCGGTTTTCCGAAATCGTTCCTTGGTGTTCGAAGGTTAGGTGGGGTTATGGGGATAGGGCGGGGGAGTGGGCCATGGTAGGTGTCATAATATACGCACAGGTATATGATGGAGTGCAGACAGGCAGTGATTGACACACAGGATGACCAGTGAACACACAGAACACAGCAGCCAATCACCAGACAGGACACGGCCACTATAAAGCCAGAGGGCACCAGTTTTCCCGCTCCCTCGGGATCCAGCCTCTGAGACAGTCAGAGCCCGTGAGCAGCAATTAGAACAAACACCATGTGGTAGTCAGATAGTCTGGTCAGGTTAGCCTCAGGTCTCCAGTCAACTCAGCGTAGTGTCAACCCACAGTTAAAGCATGTTTAATAGTTAAGTGTTCAATAAAATCGAGTTGCATTTCTTCAAGTGTTGGAAGCCTGTCTCTTTCACCACTGCATCAAACGCAGTCCTCGCAGACCCAGCTTACCCAACACATCAGTAGGGTGCTCTTTCGGAGGGTCGGTGCAGACTCGATGGGCCGAACGGCCCCCTCCTGCACTGTAGGGATTCCATGATTCAGGATGTTTCCAAGCATTTCACGGCCGACAGAGGGGCCCCTTTGTCAGACGCTATTGGCCGAAATGCGGCGGCTAATTTGCGCTCAGCAAGACCCCAGGAACAGCACCGGGGTCATGACCAGCTAATCGGTTTGAGTCGTCCCGATTGAGGGATAGGTTGCCCAGCACTCTTCCTTGGAGTAGCAGTTAGTAATCCTTTACATCCACTGGCAGTGGGGAGGAAGCACCTTGGGGGTGGGGGGGGGGGGGGGGGGGGGAGGCCTCAGTTTAACATCACACCCAAAAGGCGGTACCTCTGAGAGTTATGCCCTTAGAGGGCGTTGGCAACCACAGATCCCCTCTGGATTGGCCAATGGTGATGCTCGGCCGAGCATTGTCATTGCCTCCTGCAGTATGGTTGATCAGGAAACTCTCCAGTTCTTACTCCGATGTATCGGAAGGATTTACAAGCTGATAGTCAACCTGCTTGGCCATCTTATAAATGCACCTTCCATGACCTGCAAGTGGGCCTTGAACCTGGATCTTCTGGCCCAGAGGTAGGGAGGGCACCCACTGCGTGGCAGGAACTGCCCACCTTCATAAGGACCAGACAATTCCTGGAACCTGCAGCTGGAAAGCTCCCCCAGCTGGCACCATCGGGGGAGAGAATGGACCCAAAGGGGAATGGAATCAGAATCCTGAGCTGACGCCGTGTCCCTGATTAACGAACAAACACAAGAGGAGCTGGCGGCTTGAAGTGTCAGCTGACTGCAAACACACGGCACGGTGGTACAGTGGTTAGCACTGCTGCCTCACAGCGCCAGGGACCGGGTTCGATTCTGGCCTCAGGTGAGTGTGTCTGTGTGGAGTTTGCACGTCTCCCCGTGTCTGCGTGGTGGGCTCGATTCCTCCCACAGTCCAAAGATGTGCAGATAAGGTGGATTGGCCATCCGGCGTGTCTGAAGGTCAGATGGGCTCACGGGGAGCGGGCCGAGGTAGGGTGCTACTTCAGAGGGTCGGTGCAGACTCGATGGGCTGAATGGCCTCCTTCTGCAACGTAGTGGATTAAACATCAGTCTTGCCGTTACAAAAAAAAAGGCCAGATTCTCCGCTCTCCCAAGCTAAATTTGCCAACTGAGATTAAATATATTACAAAGAACAAATTATTCCTAGAAGTTTCACTACATGATGTCCCCCCCCCCCTCCCCACCCTTCAGCCTTTGGTACGCCAACACATCCACCTTGTGACGTCTGACCTTCCCACACCAATCCGAGAGCTAAAAAACTCACTGCCCAATCGGACGAAAAAAACAGGCAATTTTCTTTTTCCAATTTCAATATTTTTTGTATCTGAGTCAAAGAAAATGCCCCCCCGTCAAAAAAAATCTTGTTTTAAACGTTCTGCTGATTTTGTCAAGGGTTGCACTGTGCAGCATCTTGGAGAGCGATCTGCTATTCCTGCCGGATTGTCAACTCCCTCTAGTCCGACGGTTTAAATAATTCTCTCTCTCTTTCTCTCTCTATCTCTCTCTCTTCTCTCTCTCTTCCCCACCCCCTCTTCCGATTCACCCAAAGCACCCAAACGGTTAACAATCCCTCCCCCACACAAACACGGGTCCGTGTATCTTTAAACCAGGAAGACACAGCATTTCCTCTGTTTAGAGCAATCAATGGCAGCGCCAATTTGAAACTGTGCCAGAGTTGGACTTCGCTTCCCTTCCCACCTCCGGGTTAAAAAAAAACAGAAACAGGAATCACGCATTCCCGGCTTCCCTCTCTGCTGTGCTTTGCCTGACAAGATCCAGCTCTCCTATCACTTTAACCTTGGAGAGCTGCAGTCAGAAGCAAAACACTCTCGAGATGTTTTTGGCCCAAGCCGTTCCATTTATAACGCTCGAACACTCAATCCAGATCCTGACGTGTGTTTGACCCGGGAATCTAGGAATGTTGCACGTTTCTTCCCAGTTGTTTCAGACAAGTCTGCACTGTGTCATGAGCCAGGGTTTAGAGAACCCCAAAGTGTATCATGGAGTTCACCTGACCTACAACTCTTAATAGATTGTGGTATGGGGAGCACACGGCCCACTCTACAGGTGTGGTACAGCAGAAATGGAAAAGTATTTTTAAAGCAAAACAATGTTTATTCTATGAACTCAAATTAACCTTTTTAAAACATACATAGAACATAGAACAGTACAGGCCCTTCGGCCCTCGATGTTGTGCCGAGCAATGATCACCCTACTCAAACCCACGTAACCACCCTATACCCGTAACCCAACAACCCCCCCCCCCCAAACCTTACTTTTTAGGACACTACGGGCAATTTAGCATGGCCAATCCACCTAACCGCACATCTTTGGACTGTGGGAGGAAACCGGAGCACCCGGAGGAAACAAACGCACACACGGGGAGGACGTGCAGACTCCACACAGACAGTGACCCAGCGGGAACCGAACCTGGGACCCTGGAGTTGTGAAGCATTTATGCTAACCACCATGCCCGTGCTGCCCAGTGAACATCTTGGCAACCATTAATTCAAATACAACCCCCAAAGAATACAACACTAAGTAATCCTTAATAACTTCCCAAACAACATCCAGAAGAAACACCTTTTAACAGAAGCACATCAGGTTCACATTCACTACTGAGAACATTTATAATTTCTGAATTCACCAAATGATCAAGAGATAGTCTTTCATGGCAGAGAGAGCGACAGTACATCTGCTCTGTCTGGCTTCAGCTCCAACACTGAAAACGAAAAAAACACACCCTGCAGCAAACAACCTAAAATGAAAGTAAAAAGCGGACAGACAGCCCAGCTCCACCCACTCTCTGACATTACTGCAGTAGTAAACACACTTTTCTTCAAGGTACTCTCACTACAGATATTTATATACACACCCATTTATAAACACTAATTTCTTAAAGGTACTCTCACATGACAGCCGACCCTCTTAAAGAGCACCCTATTCAGGTCTCACCCCTACCCTTAACCCTATAACCCACTTTACCGGCACACCTTTAGACCGGGGGAAACCAGAGCATTCGGAGGAAACCCACGCAGACACGGGGAGAATGTGCAAACTCTACACTCTTACCCAAGGTGGGAATTGAACCGATCCCATGAGCTGTGAGGCAGCAGTGCTAATCACCATGCTACCCCGGGCCTGAGCGTAACACTTCCGAGCACAGCCTGAAGGGGTCTCATGCCTAATCTGCCCATCGCGTACAGGTGGGTCTGTGTCTAACACAAGCCCTCTCTTCCCGGCCCAATGTGCCCCATACTCATGACTCAAGTGTGCAAATCCTGCCCTCTAGAGGCCGAGGTTCTAGCCCGCAGGGACGTAAGTGCCCCATCTTCTCCTCCTATCACCGAGGGGGCGCTGCACTGTCGGAGGTGAAGACTCTAGATTAGAAGGAAACAGCAGCAACAGGAGTAGGCCATTCAGCCCTGAGTCTGCTCAATTAGATCACGTCTGACCGTCTATCTCAACACCACTCTCCTGAGCTTGACGTCATTAGAATCTGGAAAGCTACCAATTTCTGTCATGAACTTCGCAATTGTTAATCTTCCCCGCCTCTGGGACAGAGAATTGAAAAGGTTCACCAGCGTGGAGTGAAGAAATATCTCCTCATCTGAGTCCGAAATATCCTTCCCCCTATTCTGAGACTGTATCCCCTGGTTCTGGGCTCGCCAACCAGACAAAACATTCATTGCATCTAGGCAGTGGCGTAGTGCTATTGTCACTGGACTAGTAATCCAGAGTCAAGCTCTGGGGACTTGGGTTCGAATCTCACCTGGAGCAGATGGTGAAAACTGATTTCTGTGAAAATTGGCGTTAAAAGTCTAACGATGACCATGATAGCTGCTTACAATGGGGCGTCAACCGAGATTTTTGTACTCAAGTGGGATTTGAACCCCCAACGTTTTTAATTTCCCTCCATGGGATGTGGGAGTCGCTGGCAAGTCCAGCGTTGTTGTTGCCCATCCCTAATTGCCCCTGAAAAGGGTTGCTCGGGGCGTGGCAGAGGGTCTGGAGTCACGTCTAGGCCAGACGGGTAAGGGCGGCAGATTCCTTCCCTAAAGGGACATTAGTGAACCAGATTATAGGACAATCGACAATGGTTTCACGGCCACCTTTACTGAGACGAGCTTTCAATTCCAGATTTATTAATTCATTTTAAATTCCACCAGATTCCGGGGGTGGGATTTGAACCCTTGCCCTCGCTCGCATTTATCTCGCAAACAGCACCCGTCTCTTATCACATTGCTGTTCGTGGGATCTTGCTGTGCACACGTTGGCTGCCGTATTTCCCACCCGTAGTGGCGAGCGCCCTTGAAAAGTACTCCGCTGGTATTTGCGGAGATCCGGAATGAGAAAGGTTTGGAAATGCTCTCTTTACCAGCATTGACTCTTCACAGCCCCCGTGTCCATTTGTATGAATCAGACCCTGTGCCTACGACAAACTCCGATTTTACAGAGGAAGTCTTCGCAGCTGGGGTTTGAAAGCGGGATCCTCAACGTCAGCATCCCTCATTACCAATCGCAGTTCAAAGAATCCTGATTACGCCTCACATCCTCCTTGCGTCTAATTTGGATGTCTTGTCTGTATTGCTACAGTGAGACTTTCTCAGAGTATTTCTGCACTGAAACTCCTTCTCAGACATCTCCATGACAGCCAGCCTGTGCCCACGCTCCCCCATCGGCATCTAGGACAGCTGCTGGGGGTCAGACAGGGAATGGGCCTCCATCTAAATTTCCCTCTAAATCTACGCCCCCTGGTCACTGATCCTCCACCAATGGAAATGTTTTACTTCTATCTATCTCTGCCCCTCATATTTATACATCTCGATCATCCCCTCAGTCTCCTCTGCTCCAAGGAAAACAATCCCAGTCTATCCAATCTCTCTTATAGCTAAAACTCTCCAGCCCAGGCAACATGCTGGTAAATCTCCTCTGCACCCTTTCCAGTGCTATCACATCCGGCTTAATGTGGATTCCAGAACTGCACACAATACTCTAACTGCGGCGAACCAACGGTTATACAGTCCCAGCATAAAACCTCCCTGCTCTTAAACTCTCTGCCTCGGCTAATAACGGTGATCCCTGCGGGACCC